>NC_141054.1:7669784-7699784 GCF_041138505.1 Cibotium barometz | reverse complement strand
GGTTGAATTTATTAATTATAAATGATCTCCTTAGTCTAAAGACTCATAGAATAAACAATTTTAGAGGTAAAGAATTAAGATAGAATATTTGACTAGTTTGTGATTAGATTTTAGGTATAACCTTACTTAGGAGCTACTTTGCGAATAGTTTATCTTTTCTTGTGATTAGAATCAGATTTTAAGGTAAACACGAAAGTTTTAGAGGACCAAACACTCTACAAGAGTGTATGAGATGCTAGAAAGCTAAATCCCTTTCATTTTTGAGTTATTCAAGTGCAAAGTGGGACACTTCGCTATGTTTTGACCGTTCTATGTTGAAAACACAACTTTAGCCATTTTAAACGTTCTCAAAAAGACCTTAGAACTCATTTTTTGACAACCATCACTAAGACGTGTTCTATACAGCATTAGAAGTCCTAAAACTTTGTAGTTTTGACTTTTCTCTAATTTCAAATAGATTGGAAGATATTACTCTCCCAAAGAGACCAATTGTCAGGCTTTGCCTTATAAATTATCATCAAGATTAACTATTTTATCTACATAGACCGGATGGACTAACACATAGACCAGATGGACTAACGCATAGACAGATGGACTAACGCATAGACCAGTTAAAGACTTAGCTATAATGATTAGAGATGATCTCGCTGGTTAGAACATGATAATTGATTCTGTTAAAAATAAAGATTCTCGCTGGTTAGAACACAACAATTGATTATGTTAAAAACTTAAAAGACTAAGAGAAGTTGAGGACTGTTTGAATTAAAAGCTTGTTTTATACTTGAAGTTGATTTTGATTGATTTGAATAGGCATGCCTTGAAATATTATGGGCTAGAGATGAGTGTGAGATGATATGTATGACTTGTGATTTCATTTTGGAAATGTTAAAAGGGCAAATGTAAAGGTTGCAGAACGGATGGTAGATGACTTAGTTTCGGAGAATATGGCATTAAAATGTTTTCAGCGGGTTGTATTCTATATTAAACCATTGAAGCAACGCATTGTGCTACAAGCAGACATTTCTAGAGAAATGGTCAAATATGGGTAAGAATCTTTGTAGATATTCCCATTACTCGTAAACCCACAAAAGTGAGAATGGGAAAATTCTTTAGGTTGGATGGCTCATGTGGTGACGGGATAGATCTCATTGGAAAAACGGATGGTGTGAGTTTGTCAAATGCTTGTTGAGAAGCTGTAACATTAGTAGCGCATAGACCACGTGTGTCAACCAAGTTTGTTCAATGGTTGTAATCTTAGTTTGTTCAATGGTTGTAATTTTAGTGTCTTCCACCTCATACGGCTTCTCCGAGGATCGAAGATCTTCGTTGGCCTTATGAACAAAGGTTTGAAGAATTCTATGTTTTTGGTATGGCAATGCCTGTTTAGGAGTTAAGGTTGCTGCACATGAACACCCCTCATCAAGTATTTATTTCTTCAAATGATTCTATATGGATATGTAAGGCAATATCTAGACATATGTATACCTAGATATAGATTACCTAAACAAGTTTCGTTTGGGCTGGGGCCACTTTGGCCTCTGGCCTTTGTTCGTAAAGCTTTTTCTTTGTTGTTTGTAGTTTTGTTGATCCTAGAGAATTAAAAAAATGCTTTACGTTTTATTGGGTTTCTGTCCCACCTCTATGTACTCCTAGCCAGCCATTCAACTATTTGGTCTAGCTAGGTTAGATTCCTTTTCAACTAGAAAAAGAAAGAAGGGGTTGTGTAGCTTTTCCCAAATTTCATAGCATGTAGATACTCAATATCAATCATTTAAAGCTTATGTGGAAGTTGATGGAAGCATCATTAGATTATTGCACAATCAAGATTATATACACAATGAAAAAAGTTGATTAATCCTGGAGATAATGCATCTAGAAGATTAGTGCTTGGTAATGGTCTTGCCGCATTGAATCATATCAAAGTTTCAAGGTTGAAAATCAGATCATGGTTTGCAAGAAGGAGATATAGAGAGAAAAGATAGACAAAATTGGAGATCGTCACAAAGGATAGTAGGACATAAAGTTAAAAAATGTCTAGAGCTCTTATGGGTGGGATCGGGGAGAACACTTGGAACAAAGGTGTATCTCTCAATGTGGCATCATATATTGATATTTTTATATCTCTTAAGCTCAACTTGTATGAGCATGTGAAAGTTTTTGGAAAAGCATCTTTTTCAAATACCTGCTATCTTTTGAAGATATTTTCACATATAATTGTTATGGTATGTTCATGGGACAGCTATGGTAGCTCATTAGACTTGTGACATAATGTTGTCATATGTCATGAGGATTTGGCACATGTGGATCACAAAACATGGTATATATACACTCAAGCAAAACTTCATTAGTAGAGAAAATTTCATGGACACCCAATTATCATGCCACTTTGTGGTTCTTTTCTCATAAAGACATCTAGAGAAAAGTATGGTCACTTGTAAGTTCCCTTTTCTTATACAAGATCGGATGCTTATGAGAGAACTTCTTTAGTAAAGTGGGCGACATGCTTAGTAATGAGAGATGTTATGATGGGTGTGATTTATTGCAAAAGCATTAAATAGAATTTTTGAGTTTCAAGAAGGTTCAAAACTATGTTTTCCAATAGCTCACTCAAAAGCAGGAAAACATATGGATTGGTATGAATGATGTACCTTTTTCTTTGGCTAATCTAAGTGACTTCACCACTATGAGCACTGATAAGCGTATTATATCCACATTAAAAGAGGGTTTACTAGAAGTGAAGTCTATGTGCTAGAAGCTTGGTATGCAAGGTGAAGGAAGCTTCATGGGAGGAAAAAGATATATTGGAGCATCTTGAAAACAATGCACTTAGCAATCTTAAAGAAGAAGAAGATTTAGCAGATGACGGTGCTGGAGATGTAATTAAAGATAGTGTTTTAGATGTTGATTATGAGAATGCACTTGCATAAAGTGAGCTTTGTCATTACATGAATTCTCTAGTTGATGATGAGGAAAAGGTGGCAGGCCAAATATTGCCTTTTGTGGAAGTTGACAAGAAGACTTTATGTAAGAGCACACTTGTGAGTCAATTGAATGGAAATCCATTATTATAAAAGGATAGAATAACAAGGGTAAAAGTGGAGATTATATTTCTCATTTGAGATGAAGACAAAGCTTCAAATTGGTACATGCCTTGGAATAGGGTATGATTGGGCCATTATATTAAAAAATACTACATCTAAGGACAATGCAAAGCTTAAATGAAAGGGAAAGGTTGAAAATACTAATCAAGGAGTCATGAAAGGAATGTGGTATCTAGGAAGAGTAATGAGCATGAGAAGGAAGTTGGGAAATGGTATAAAAGAGACAAGGGGTCCTTTTGGATCATCCTTCAAATGTGGAGATTCATCTAGCATGGTATATCAAATAACCAAGGGAACTAGATGCTACACATATGATCTTGTTGACAATCAGTTATTGCCCTTGGAATTTATAATTGCCTTAGCAAATTTGGGCTATAATTCGGTATCAAAGAAATATCATATTGATGCCCATGAATACAAAATCTTCAGTGACTATGTAAGGGACACAAAAGGGAACTTGATTCACATAGAGTAATATTATGATTTGTATTGCTTAAAAACCTTGCAAATGGATTGTGAATTTTTTTCTATTCATTTATTTTTAAACATTAGATATTCATGTTTAACAATCAAGAGATTTTTTCTATTCATTGATGGGTAAACATGAGATATTCATGTGTTAAATTAAGAGAAATTGTATAAGGTAGAAATATGTTAGATCAATATAGGTAGGGAACTTGTAATGTATGTCTTTATTATCCCGATGTATTGATAATAATCTTGTTTTTCTTTACAAGTTAAAAGTCTCCATGGATCTAGGCTACTAAGGAATGCCAAATAAATTTTGTGATTATCTAGTTTGTTATGCAATTCTAGCACTAGGGTCATAAATATTTTGACCATTTTGGGTCTTTTGTACATGGAGATACCGAGTATAGCATATTAATTTTGCTTATGTTATTGTTATGTGGATTTATTATCCCGATATATTAATAATAGTCTTGTTTTTCTTTATAGGTTAAAAGTTGCAACAATGAATCTAGGTTACTAATAAATGCTAAAGAACTTTTGTGATAATCTAGTTTGTTATGCAATTCTAGCATTGGGGTCATAAAATTTTGACCATTTTGTACTTGGAGATACTGAGTATAACATATTTATTTTTCTTATATCATGGTTATGTGGCATTTAGAATTAAAACATTCTCACGACATGTGATCTTTTGGTACTTTTCTATACTTCTTGGTACTTGTTGCAATTTATTCCAATTTATCGTGTATTGTTGAGACTCATATGATGGAAAATAATATTGTGATCTTCAAATTCTCTTAATAATGCGATTATTGTTATGAGTTCATGTTGATGGCCAAATGCTTATTTAGGTCATCATCCTTGTGTTTTTTTACAAGTTCTTAAGACTAGTTACTTTTCTTTTATTTCTTTGTTGACAAGACATGTGCAAGTTCATGAGAAAGATACTATACGCAACTTGAGATGGATGCAATCTTCTTGCATATGTAGGATTTTAACAAAAGAAGAGTTAGAAGATGGCAATTCAAGTTAACTCATATGCATACACTTTGGTATTATTTTACAAAGGTGAGAAAATTTCTTGATAATCTAAATGGTTTTAAGTCTAATTAAATCAATAAATATCTTTAAACAATCTCAAAATGTTTTGTGTATCTAGTTGAATGTAGAGTTTTGGGTCAAGAAGCATTAGAAAGTCAAAGGCAAAGTGATGACATTATCAACTAGCTCTTTTAAAAGTTTAGCTCTTCTCTTCATGCTGCTAAGCAAGTGAAAACAAAACAAGTAAGTACTTTCTCTTTGTTAATCTTACGTGAGAAGACTTTGGTTTCAAGTTTTTTGTTTCATTGATGTCAAAAAGTGATGTATTTGTAGAGTTTTGGGTCAAGAAGCATTAGGAAGTCAAAGGCAAAGCGATGACATTATCAACTAGCTCTTTTAAAAGTTTAGCTCTTCTCTTCATGCTAGGCAAGTGAAAACAATTCAAGTAAGTACTTTCTCTTTGTCAATCTTACACGTGAAGACTTTGGTTTCAAGTTTTTTGTTTCATTGATGTCAAAAAGTGATGTATTTGTATTTTATGAGTGCATGTTATATTTCACAAATTGTAGTAAAAGGTTCTAGTTTTACAAAAAGCTTATTATAGAATAAAGACTTATCAAAGTTTGATGAAAGAAATTTGATGCCTAAAGTTGTTTGATTAAGCTTTTTACTATCTCATTGATTTTTTTGTGCTTGAAAGCATGCTTGTCACATGATAGAAGAGGCTTAAATTGGTATTATTGGGTAGAATTAGGCTTTCTCGCTCTGTATGGATGGCCTAGCCATTTATACTATCGAATTTTTTGAAAAACTTTATGGCGAGAAAACTCAAACTCAAACATGGCCGAAAATCTGTTTTGACTATGACACTCGAGTAAACTTTAAAGATTCAACGATTAAAATCCCTTTATTATATTTCCTAGCTTATGTAAAAGTGAATTCTAAGGTTGGTCGTCCGATTAGAGACTTCATAGCCTACATATTACTAAAAGATAACAATGTGCTAAGTTTTAAATAAATGTTTAATCATATGATTAGTTCTAAGTGATCAAATTTATTATAACTTCAAATTTGCATTTGCGTGATTGTTCTCTAGCACACTGATACTCAAGCCATGTTATGGTGAGCTCATTTTAATAAATTGGGTAGCTTAAAATCATCCCAAAATTTTTTGAATGCTCATTCTCTTTTCGTAATGTTGCCAGTTTTTTTTGAACAATTTAGAACATTCACCATTATGGCCTGACACTTTAGTGGCAACCTTAACCCTAAATTGTAAATTTAAGAAAGAGGATATAAAATAAGTCTTACATGTACATCGTATAAGCTTAAGTAGGGGGGGCTAGGCTATATTAGTCTCATAAAGTCTATAAATAGGGGGTTTTCTAGAAGTCTATGTATGCACGTGACGTGTTCCCTTTGTGAGCCCCTCGAGCTTGTACTTGAGCTTTCACTTCTAGTTCTTGGTGTTGTTCACAAGGACCATATAAAAAGAAAGGTACTTTTTCCTTAACTTGTAATAAAGTTGCATTTTTCTATCACAATTATTTAGTCTTGAAGATCTTAATATTTGCTTTTTGATTTTTGTAGCTTTGTATTTAAGAAGATAAATTTCTACTTTGGGCCAATTGAATCACAATATTTAGTCTTGGAAAAGATGTTGCTCTTGCATAAGCCAAAAACATTACAAGATAAGTAAATAAGCCTACAAGCTAGTAACCAAGTAAGTTGGTAAGCTGATAAGCTTGCAAGATGGTAAGCTCATAAATTGGTAACCTTCAGATCAAGACCACCACCATGTGTTCCCCATATCATGCATGGTAATAGGGTACAAATAACGAAAAAACAGGGAATACTTTAGCCTAAGTCACTATAACAGTCACACCTATTTTTGATGCTTATAGTGACACGATTATGAAGAGATGCAAAAAAGTGTTGAGGTTTAAGTGTTGTTATATGTGACACTATAAAAATTGATGTTGGATATACTATCCTAGAATAGACATCAGCACTAAGAGTTACAAGACATGAGAGAGGAATGGTAGAGTTTTTACCCTTTGCTTTCATCAGAGCTGTATCCCATAAAGATACATTTTACCACCTTATCATCTAGCTTATTGGATTGTGCTTAGGAAAAAGAGCATAAACAAGGCAACCAAAAACATGCAAATAAGGCATAGAGGGATTCTTGCCATTCTAAGCTTCATAAGGGGTAATGAGCCATATGCAAATGAGTCACAGAGGGTTTCCTACCAAGGCTTCCTATCATTCCAAGCTTCATAAGGGGTAATTGTTGGAAGGCCTTGGTGGGGCATTTGTTTAGCACACACATAACTGTCTCCAATCAAAAAACATGAGGCAAATCCTAGATTCTAAACCATGCAACATGCCATCTCCATGTAAAGATCTATTCTTCCTCTCAGTTACACCATTTTGTGGAGGTGTGTAAGGGACATTGTTGTTTTATGCTTCTTTTAGTCATATATGCGTGAAATGCCTTTGGTATATATACTCTCACCCTCGATCTATACAAAGGGTGTTAACTTTACATGTAGACACATTTTTATCCATAAAAACAAAGTGTATAAATAATACAAAAACCTTTGACTTTGCCTTCAACCGATACAACCAGGTGTGCCTAGAATAGTCATCAATAAAAGTCACAAAGTAGACATATCCACCAATTGATGATGTCCTCATAGGATCACATACATCACTATGTGTTAGTTATAGACCTTACTAATTCATCTTTTGGGAATGATGCCTATTGCATCTTGCCCAAAATGCACCCCTGACATACCTATTTGATAGGGGCCTCACAAGATTTGGCAACTTTGGCACCATATCTTACATGTTAATGCACAACAAACTACCAAAATTCAAGTGACCAAAGTGGGCATGCAATAGCTCTACATCAATGACAACATGTGTGACAGTAACTAAAAAATCATTATGTGCTAATTTCTTATACACGTTTAACTTGTAAAGCTCGTGGATTAGAGGACCAAATAATACAATAGTGATTGATGTCTTCATCACTTCGAGCATGAACTATACACACCTCTCATTAATAAATGTGACCACTAGGCTTGCAGATTGACATCAAGTTCATCTTAATGCCTGGAGTAAACAAAACTTATGAGAGGGTGATTATTCCACCATTTGCAACAGTAAGCACAACCTTACCAAATCCTTTTAGTGGATATAAGGAGTTGTTTACACATATGATAGTGCCTCCTTGAGGAGTAGACTAAAGGGAGGAAAATAAATCACGCTAAGAAGTAATGTGCTTGCTAGCACTACTAACAAGCACATTACTAGCACTACTAATAACAAGCACATCACTGACATGTATATTAGTTTTGCTATGATTGCTCTTCTTAAGAGCATTGTAACAAACTCATCAAACATAAGGGCATTGGGATTACCCTTCATCAAGAGTCCAAGTATGGATGCAAAACCATGGAATGAATTTGATAAAGTTGTGAGAATAGTAGTAGACACCAATGAACTAAGGCCTCATCAATACATGTCCAAGCCTACTTGGTAGTTTTACATGAGAAAATATGAGGAATAATGTGCATTTTCATGGAAAGTGTCACAAGTGCATGCGCATGTGCATTCATGCCTCCCACATGGCTCATTGTGGGAGGTGAGGAGTTGATTGCCACGCTTATATTTGAACTAGTGTCACTGTCCAAAGCACCTATACTATCTTGTGCTAGTGGCGTGACAGGGCATGCCTCAATGCCAATAACAACATTCCAAATCCCTTTAGAAACCAATACATGACGCATCATATAGGACCATAATGGCAGGTAATTGGTCCCATCAAGCTAATACTCAGCGGAAGGCATCCCATTACATCACTGTCTGCAATTTCAGCCTACAAACAACGAGTCTTATAAAACACAAAGATCCCAACAACTTATAGATATTGTGAATGCCCACTGAATGCAACTCAAATGGCTACGAGTAGGCCAGTGCAAAGTGTATGAAAAATGACAGAGAGTCTAAAGTATAGACATGTTACCAATTTTTCCTCCCCTTCTTCTCCATTCCATTTTTCTCTCTCTCCACCCCCTCCTTCTCTATTAAGAGAGAGGAGGATTAAATTTTAATTAACTTTTTAATCATAATTATGATTAAGATTAAGATTAAGCAAAATATGCCTTTTTAATCATAATTATGATTAATTATGATTAAGATTAAGCAAAATATGCCTTTTAAGATGTGTTCACACACATGGGAGAGGAAAATATAAGAAAATTTCACTTTTGAGAGGAGAAAAGAATCCCACGCACATGAGAGAGAACTCAATGCATCAATTGGCTGCCACACACTGCATTTTAGTAGAAATTTGGCAAAATTCTCCGTGAAAAATCGGCCAAAATGCATAAAAATGCTCTAAAATTTTCTAAATAATTAGAAAAAATACCCAAAATTTGAAAAAATTCAAGGAATTCATCCTACCAAAAATGTCCATAAAAAACATGTGTGGTATTTTGGTGAAAATTTCATAAATGCTTATTTTAAACCAAAAAAATTAAGAAAAATAGCATTGAACTCACGAAATTCCCCCGTAACGTCAATTCGTCCATTGAATAGAAGAAACACACATTCAAACCACCATATTGATGATCCACATATGTAATCACCAAAATGAACCGACAAAATAATATTTTTATTTAGTAAATATTAAAATTTACTTCAAAAAATGCTAAAAATTAGAATAAGAAAGAAAAAACAACAACAGTTAACTAGGGATTGCTCTGATACCACTGTTAAAACCCTAAGATCTCTCTAGATAATTGTCATGCATAAACATGCATAAACTCATCCACCCGACCACCCCCGAGCCGAAGGGTGCACACATAGATACAATGAAGTACCACATACCTTACCTTGGTGTCCCATACCACCAAGATATATGACAACATTCTAGCAACATATAGCTCTAGTGTGAAATGGCATGAGAGAAGATACAATCCTCTACCCAAGAGAACATAACATAACATCCCTTGATGAGTGTGCCACATGCCCCTATTATATAGGAGAGCCCTCAAGTGACTCTTGACTCTCCATTTCCCATGTGTGACCCTTGGATGCTTGACCCTAATCTTAACCCCTGAAGTTAGCCCTAACCCATGCTCCACTAGAGCTTGTTCCCATGCTCCCATGTCACAAGCCTAATGTGGGTTATGCTCCTAGTATATGCACATATAATGTGCACATAAAACACCTGATCCACTGCAGCCCACCTATGCCAAACTACACATAAAACAATTGATGAGGAAAAAGATAGTGAGGAATGTGGACCCCTCCCAGAGCTGGAAGACTCTATGCATATCCTTGCTACCTTGGACATACTTCCAAGACGCACAAGAACTTGGTTTGCAACAACTGTTGTGGGCATTACGTCTCTCTACATGCTTAGCATCGCATACTTTCCCGAAGTCTCCGCTCATGAGCTCGAAAAGTCTAATAAGGCGGGACCATTACAGGAAAAACACTCAAATAGAACTTGCAAACCCGATGGATTCCCCGGACAAGAATGCTATGTCTTCCCCACTAGCTCAAACACCCACTAGCTTAAAGACGTAGGGGTAGTTGAAGCACATGAATACTTTAACCAAGTGTGGCAAAAGGAGTTCATCAATAACTCCCTCCTAGTCCACATGACCACCCCCAAACCAATGGAACCCATTGACCCCCAACCCAAACCCCAAAAGCTTTGCCACTTTGTATGCAAAGCACACAACAAGAAGTTAGCGTTTGCAAAGAAAGAGGCCAAAAATTTGATAGAAGAGGAAAGCGCTAAAGTAGAAGAGACTAAACAAGTGCCCAAACACTTTAGAACCTTTAAGATGGCCAATCAATTTGTACAATATGACTTAGCCCAAAGGTCTCACAATGGAGAGCCAGGGACCTTGTATGATGGTCCAACCAAGGTGAAGGAAGTTAACCTGGCAGGCTCGGGTGAAGACCCGAGGTCTATCTAGATTGGGGATGACCTCCAATTGAGGAAGAAACCAAACTCATCGCCCTCCTCACTAAATTCAAGGATTGCTTCACCTGGAAGTACACAGATATGAAGGGTGTACCTCCCGAAGTGGTCAAACACACCATTCCTATGGTTGATGGAGCAAGACCGGTCAACCAAAGAGCTTACCCCATGAATACCCATTTTGTAACAAAAGATGTCTTTTCATGATCATCTGGGGCCATCAGAACTTGATTGTATCCACTGAAACCATCCAAGAAATAATACATCTCATGGCAACAACATCTAACATGGAACCTGTGAATGAAAGTGGAAAAGGATATGTCTATGTCATAGCATTGAGCTTCTAGTAATCCACACAGACATGAAGCTTTTTGTTCTTTTTTGGCACAATTACGATTGGCCGATAGCCATGTCACCTTATCCGTCGGATATATGAATCCTACCTTGAAAAGTTCATCAATTTCCTCCTTAACTTGCTTTGCATAATTCGGATTCATCCAGTACCATTATTCTTCGATGGGAACGACATCCTCCTTAAGATTGATATGGTGTTGATGATAAAACCAAGGATCAACTCCCTTTATATCTTTGTAGCTCCAAGCAAATACATCCACATGATTTTGATAAGTTTTGAAGTTTTGTTTTAAGTTTTGCATCCAGCTTAATGCTAACATGAACTATCTTGGGATCCTCCACATCGCTAAGATTCATGTCTTCCAGCTCATCTATTGTGACCCTACGACTGTGCTTCATTGCTTTCTCATGATTTTCTTATACATGGATGAGATCTTGAACTTCCTCTGGTACACCCACATCATCTAGGATAGTGCTCTCCAACATAGAAGACTGTGCCATATCCAGAGTTGGACTATAATGGGAAACAATCTTATTCACATCCACTTCAAACAATGACACTAAATTTGGATTTTGTTTAAGAATTTCCTCCTCTTCATCCCCATCAACTCCTTCCAGCCAGTTTAATGCTTCAACACAAATTGGGCACACGGGTTCTTGTAACATATCACGGGATGCCACTTGTACATGAACTTTCTTCTTTCGGTTCCAAATTGTAATCTAATCAGTTGCCCAAATTTTTTAAATCTTTGCTTGCCTTAACCATGGTCTACCCAACAATATGGGGGGTAAGATTCAGCCACGCCCTCCATCTTCAATACAGTGAAAGCAACTGGGAAGCCACATCTTGCTATTTGGATTTTGGAGTAACCCAAGTGGCTTCACTCTTCATCATTGATCTGCCATTTAGATAAGAAATGAAGCTGGTTCTAATTCTTTCTCTAGGATGCTCAGTTCCTAGCGGGTTTTATCCATAATGATATTTACTCCAAATCCACCAACTATGACTTCCAAAATTGCTTCGTCCCAATCTGTGGGTTGGACTTTGAAAGTAGACTAATCCTCTTTATCTTCTTAAGCATGGAACCTTAACAAGGCCATCTTCTCCCATAATCTTTCGAATTAGTTGTGTCCGATAATTGGGTACCAGAGTCACTAATTGATCTAGCATCATATCCAGCTTCATATTTTTCAAATCCTCCCAAAGATCATACTCAAAAGCTATTGTCTTTCCACTTTTGGATTGTTTCTTCTTTCCAAACTTTCGGATAGTATCTTGTTGCTTGGACTGGCTTATCGTCTTTGGGGTATGCTCCCCCATCTAGCTAAAGCTTTCTGATTCCTTGGACTTGTATTCATGCCTCTTTGGCATGGTATCCTCAAACTGGACGATTTTCCCGCATCCGATGTGAAATGGCACTTTTCGGCCTCCCTCGTCCCCAAATGGACTTCTTTCATGCATCCGGTACGTACCGGCACTTTCCAACCCCCATTCATCCATTGTCAATTCCTCACGGAGGTTGGATTCTTTCTAGGCCATCCACAATTGCTTCTTACTTTGGCCTTTGTCAGGCTCTCCAAAAGAAGGAATGACAATCGTACTTTCCTTTTTATGCTTCTCCGATGGCAAAGTTGGACATACTGCTAGAATCTGTGAGACTGGACTTGCTGATTGTTTTTCGAACCGCCCCTTGTGCTTCTTGCACCAACTTGGCAACTTGGTCCTCCCAAAGACGCTTATTTTCCACCCAATCTATAGGTTTATCCTTTTCTCATGCCAAAGCATTCTTATCTTTCATCATCACTGACTCTTGTGAGCTTGTCACCGCTAGTTCAACCATTGGTTGGACTGTCTTCCACCACCAGAATAGGCTCAATCTGCACCATATTAATTACCAAAACCTGAGAAGTAAACCCCTCCACCTGATTTTGTTGTAAGTCCCCTTGTTGGTTCTTCCAGACTAGACATTCAAACTTATGGGTGACTTGGGGCTTTATAATGAAAATTGCCTCCGAGTACTCCCCTAGATATTCCACACCCATAAGAACGATATGGCAATGCATTAACATTTTCCAGGTTAACAAGAGCCACTTGTTGTTGGATGGAAACATTGGGTTGCCCTGGTCCTGTGGCTCTTGGTGGGATGATAAACTCAACTGTTGTAGAGCGACAAGCTTTTGTGTTGTGTGTGGTGTTTATGCAGATTGCACGATATGGGGTGCGCTTATAGTCCTCCTTGGTATGACCTTCATTGGAGCACTTGGTACACCAAACTCCAGGAAGAAATCTAGATCCAGCCACACTCGCACTTCCTTCGGTAAGCTTTGCGAATACTGCCAATAGTTGTTCATCGACTTCCTTATCTTGGCTTCTGGCTCCGCTGCTTTCGGTTTTGGTGCTTGGAATCTACATCCGAATCCGAATCTGAGTCCACATCTAAAGTGTCCTCCACTTCTTGGTCATCATCTAAAGAATCCGAGTTGGACTTATGGTTTCCCTTATCAGACATGCGACTTTACAAACTACACTCAGCACGTCGAGTGGCTTCCACCAATGCATCAAAGTCCGTAGCCATAAGATCCACCGAAGCGGCAGAGCTAGTTCCAACTTCTTGCGCAATCCACAAACAAACCATTCTCCCATTAAAGCTTCAATAGGCCAATCCGCAATATCCACCCACTCCGAAGAGTACAAAAACGGGCCGCATAATCCTCCACAGGCAACCGCTTCTATTCTAGCTCGACAAAGGTTATCTAGCACTTGAGAAGAGGATTTATCCTTTTTGGAATCGATGAAGGAAAGCATCTCGAAGGGCCTCAAAAGTAAGCAAATGATTTGGAACATATTGAGCATGCCAATTGGTTGTGTTGCCATCAAAAGTGTTGCTGAAAGCATTGCGCTTGGTACTTGTGGGAACAGTGGGTGTGGTGGGATACCATTAGTATGCCAGATATTTTTGAAATTGGTGACCTGAGCATCCGAATCTTCCTTTTTCTTACCATTAAACTTTGGATACTTCAAGGACACCCAATGAGCCATTCTGATAAGTGGCAAAGCGAAAGTACCAAGGCCTAATGGAATCGAAGCAAGAGTGCTAGCACAACCCACAAGGAGGAGACCAGAGACTAATAGGTTTTGTGCACGAACAAGGCCATCCAGGCGGTGAGGATCACTTTCAGATTCTTTGTCAATGGAATTCTCCTCCCATGCATCTCCAGGATCCAAATTATATAGGATGGTGTCGTCTAGGGGATTATCGTCAGCCAGCGCGATAAGGCAAAGTGCTTCCTGAACGAGTGGCATAACGTTATGCACGGTCGAGTCATGTGGGTTATGATCAAGAATCATACCCTTGCTTATCCTACAGAGTTTCCATATCCTAATTCCTATTTAGTATCCAAATCAAAGAGCACAAGCATGTCACTCAATAAAGGGAAAATTTGACAAAAATCATCAAACCAGATGGCATGGGGAATACAGTGTAAAAATTGATGGCAATCATAACCCGACCCATTTTAAAATGAATGGTTTTGAATTCAATGCAATCGATAATACCCCAATGACTAGCTAATTGGATGGTAGTGCATTCAGCGGGACAGTGATCAACGTATGAGAGTGCATAGGTGTCTATGACCATAATCTAAACATAAACGAGGATAGAACACAATGATGCCACATTGCGAGACAGATGATTTTGACATTTTCAATCTCTAAAAGGCTAGACACAATTATTCGCATCGCTGGGAGAGGTAATCTCTCAAAACCAGTGAGAGATCCATGCATGAAAAAGAACATCCTAAAACAAACAATTAGAACCAAGAGATTTAAGCGGAAATCATATATAACATGATCACCAAAGTGTTGGCAAAAAAGCCAATGAATATAATTACATTAGTATTCTCTATCGTGGGTGCTTTATATCTTAATCATGGTATTAATTGCTAATATATATAACCATTTTTACTAATCGATTCTTTATTTCTCAATATACATCTCATTAACTTGTGCATTAATTTTTCATATCTTAATCTGGAGCTTACATTATGGAAGCGAGTGTGGGAGACTAAAATTAATTAATAGTGGTGTATGGATGAGAGTTTAGCTCATTTTAATAATTATGTAAATGAGTGTGAACCTCACTGTAATTGTATGGCATCATAGTGAGGCTTATTAGAAGGGTAATATGTAACTTAGAAAAATATAGATGATGACTCCGAAAACCCTCAGATTAAACCTTGTAATAATGCTTATAATAAACATATTACAATAAGCCTTAGAGTAAATCTTGAAATAATTCTCACATTGAACACATTATAATAATCCTTAGAGTAAATCTTACAATAATACTCACAATGAATGTAATAATAATCCTTAGAGTAAGTATTGAAATAATACTCACAATGAACACATTATAACAAGCCTCATAAAATCTTGATTATTGCAAGGCTTTTCCTTTTTTAAACCCTCATAATAGCCTAATTGCGTCGTGGTGACTTGTCAGCAGACATTGCCTTTCGTTTGATCCAATATCTAATGAACGTAGGTAAAACATGATATATATGATTGAATATAACATTTAAGACCAGGAGTGATTGCTTGATAACTTACCAAAGAATTACGCAAGGAAAATGTTGAATGGATGGACGCTTGCTTGATAAATCACAGAGATGGCGTAGATGAGGCACGGCGGAGGAATACACGCAGCTGAAGGAGAGGCAGAATGAAACGGCGACAAAAGACAAGGACACTTGACATTTACCGAGGAGTACCATATTTACCGAGGACAAGCACGACACACATGCGAAAGAGCATGTCCACACGTGCCAAGAAGGACATGGGGCCGTACTCATGATGATTACGATCAATCAAATTTTGACACGTGTCATCATATGTGCGCAGAGCACGTGGTTAATAAACTGTAAAATAATATTGAGGCTCTTAAAGCTAATATAGACAAGCACATGGAGCATACAAAAAGTCACCAATGGTGGTATATATAAACATAAACAACCTATAAAGAGGAGGCCATCTCTAGTTATCATCATCGACATCACCATGTCCCTCCTCTCAGTTAGAGGCATGAAATCAATTTCCAACCAAGTTAGAGATCCAACTAAGATTACATCTTTATATAAAATAATTTCCACTAAGAAGCATTCAAGGAAAGATTTACTAAGTGTAAAAAATGGTTATTCATATTTATAAGGGATAATCTCTATATATGGGACCATGCCCATAATCCTGGCACAAGGGGAAAACTAACCCTTTGTATGTGTCAACAAGATGTTTCTTCTCTTTTTTGTAAAATATTTCCAAGATAGCAATTCGTGCACAATGGCATTGAACTTCTCATTTATGGTGACATGTTTAACACTTAGCACATATGGACATTAACATTTTTCCTTGTAAAATTATTTATTGATGAATAAATATTAAATCCTTAATCAATCAATGAATCACTTCAAGAGTTAGATCAATTTACATGCAAACTAAAATAAATGCTAAATCCTAAAAAAAACTAAGTCAAATGTTAATCCTAAAGACTAAGTCAAATCTTGAATCACAAATTAAGGTCTATGATTATACTCATACTATAACATATAACCAAAACTCAACTAAACTAAGTCAAATGTTAATCCTAAAGACTTAGTCAAATCTTGAATCATAATTTAAGGTCTCTGATTATACTCATACTATAACAAGGTATAACCAAAACTCAACTAAACATTTTGATGACCACTTTTAATCAAACATTGATCATTAGAAGTTAAGTCTCTAAGAGTGCAAAGAACCTCTTAACTCAATTTAGTCTCTACTTGTACAATCTCAAATGACAAGGAACCCTCTATTAGCAAGTGTGTAGATCGCAACAACCAAGTTGAGTATCTAAGAGTGTGCAAAGAACCTCTTAACTCAATTTGGCCCTACTTGTACAATCTAAAGGATGAGGAACCCTCTATTAGAGAGGGTAAGTTTCAACCATGAATATTCCATTAAAACTTGGAACACATATGATATGTCTAGAACCAAAATGAAGGGCCTCAAACCTTTTTAGGTAATAATTTTATCTAGCTAGTTTATATTAACCACTTCAATGAGCTTTGATCAAGAAAGTCATCATATTAACCACTTCAATGAGCATTGATCACACGAATGTCATCATATTAACCACTTATTGAATGAGCCTTGATCAAGAAAGTCATCATATTGACCACTTCTTAAATGAGCCTTGATGAAGGAAGTCATAATATAAGAATGATGATGAAAAGGTTTGTAGAGTTGATGATTGTGTCATGGGGAGGTGAATGTACCAAGCTCCTAAAGCTAACTAAGGTAGCCCCTCATATATATTTTTTAAAATAATTTTAACTTCTCTTTAAAAACCTCTAAAATAAAATTATTTACATTCCTAATAAAATTAATTATTATTTATGCTAAGAGTAGAATTGTAAAATATAATTTAATTATTATTTATGCTAAGAGTAGAATTTTAAAATATAATTAATTATTATTTATGCTAAGAGTAGAATTGTAAAATATAATTTAATTATTTAAAAATGTATTGCTAAAATAAAAGCCTTACTATATAATTTATTAATTTTTCATAGCCTTAATAACATAATGAACCTTTAATCTAATTTACATAAATTGTGGGGGGGGGGGGTTGTGTACTCACATACATACATACATGAATGACGCAATTGAAGAATCTCAGTCTTGGTCACAACTCATATTGCTTAAAGAATAGTTAATTTAAGAGTAAGCTTGAGCATCCAAATTAACTATTATTTATGCTAAGAGTCATATTTAAAAACACAATTTAGTTATTTTAAAATCCATTGTTATTAAAATAAAAGCCTTACTATGTATTTTATTATTTTTTCATAACCTTAATAATATAATTAACCTTTAATCTAATTTGTATAACTATGTGGGGGGTGTGTTTGTGTGCTTACATACATACATACATACATGAAGCAACTAAAGAATCTCAATCTTGTTCACAACTCATATTGCTCTACATTGATTGTTGTGTGTGAATGTGAGGGTCCAATTCCACTTGGTGGATTGTCAATCCCTACTTGTGTTCCCTCACGAGGTGTTGGATTATATTTGAATAATCCCATTGCAAAGCGGTTAATATCTACCATACTCTTAGACATAATGTGAGGGTCCAATTCCACTTGGTGGATTGTCAATCCCTACTTGTGTTCCCTCACGAGGTGTTGGATTATATTTGAATAATCCCATTGCAAAGCGGTTAATATCTACCATACTCTTAGACATAATGGGGCATTCAGCTTGGTGGTCTCTTCCATTTCTTGCTTCCTCCCATAGACTCCTCACTTGATGATGTATCTATGGATTCACCAATCGCCCACACATGATGACTCAGTTATGTTTCCCAAGAACCTAATAATATTGCACTCCATTGGTATGAAGATCTAGTAGGGTGATTTGAAGCACTATCTTTTAGGTTAATCTCATCTCCTATAATGCATCCTGACCTTAGGAACATTAAAAGGTGAAACCCCCTTGGTCCTTACACTATACAATAGCTCAAATTTCTTTCGTCCCAATATTTTTATTGTTTTCTATTGTTGTTTTTGTGGTTTTCACGCGATAGTAGAGGCAATGATAGCATGCAAGTTTTTTTTAAGGCTATTAAAAAATACAAAAAAAGTGAGTTAGGGGATGGAAAAAATAAATACAAAGAAGGATGAGTGAGATATAAATATACAAAGAGGTAAGAAATTGAGATTCAACTCAACTAGAGTGATGTTTGGGGGGTGTATATTTTTTATTTTTTATTTTTCTTAGGTGAAAGGTTCACTAATTGCATGCACCAAAGGTCAACATCCCTCTTCAAGGCTTATGACAAACCCATCTCCCTTTCCTTGGATGTTGTCCACCCACCTCATTCTTACACATGCCCCCACTTGGATATTCCCAACATTCAATGCTCTTGGCCTCTAATGGGTTATGGGAAAAAGTGTTTAAGGACTAGTGGAAATTTGACAAAAAGTCTTAATTTACCATTAATTCACTTAATCAAGTATATAAGTGAACAAATTATAATTAGGGGCATCTAATCATTTAACTAATCAAATCAAACTTTCTTAGAGCTCCAAGCTTCCATGGCTATGGTGGTACTCCCTTGAGTGCATGTGGTACTCCATTATGAGTGCATTCTCTTTCTCTCTCTCCCCCCATCATTACAGTGGTATCAGAGCCATGTCATCGATCCATTTCCATCTTTGATTCAAGAAAATTTGGGAGGTTCTCGAAATTCTTGATTTTCTTGATCTTTCTTGAGTTTCTTGAAATTTTCTTGACTTTCTTGATTTCTTGATCAAGAAATGAGCATGGTGATTGTGGGATGATGGAAATTTCTTTGATTTTTTGGTTTGTTTTCTAAGCTTTTGGGGGCTATGGGTCATTGTGGACCAAAATCTGAGGTGACCGCTCCAAATTCGAATGAGGGGACCAAAATGGTGAAAATTTTGTTAATCTTGATTATTAGGAGGAGTTAATCAAAAACATTTTACTTCCTCTTCTCTTTTCTTGCTTGATCTTGAGGGAAAATAGCTCATCATTCTATGTTGAATCTGTAGCATTGACTTAGGGTTTTGAGAGGGATTATCTTGACCTTCACAAAGAGCCCTTCCATGTTCATTTTGATGGCCATTTGAGGGGGGAATCGCTAGTTGCCATTTCTTGATTTTTCACACAGTTTTTAAGAGCCTTTGGCTACATGGAGAGCTTGATCTGGCTACATGGAGAGCTTGATCTTGCTTATGTAGCTTCCTGTCATCACTAGGGGAGGAGGAGTCATTGGCTAATTTGCATGGTTTTTCTCTTCATTTCGGGTTGATTCGCTTCATTTTGGAGCATCATGACACATAGACAAGCTTAAGCAAGTTTAGTGTTGTAATTAGTGTGGGCAACGGTAGCTCTTACAACTTGCAACCAACATGGGAGGCGACAGCAGATCGTTAACTGTGAATGGTGATCGGGCAGCCACTTTGACCTTTGAATCGCGCCAAGATCTACAGCATACGGTAGCTATTTCGACCTTCTTTCATTTTGGCTATGAGAATATTTGTATAGACAGCATCGTGGTGTTTTCTCCATCACTGCAGCAGCATGACGTTTACAAATGAATTCGACTGTGCAACATTTTCTCCATCACCACAGCAGCATGGCATTTACAAAAAATTTGAACTGTGCATAATCAGCTATGATTTCTCTCATTTCTACTGTGCTTGAGTTAGGCTACATTTTGATCATTTCAATGCTATTGCTATGTATCTTTCTACTATGCGCCCTATGATACTTAAGGCTACATTTTAAGCTCTTAGAATACCATTGCTTTAATCTTTTGAATGCCAATGCTTTGCTCATTTGCATGCTACATTCAATGATGGTATGCCCGTGAGTTTTGGAAGGCCTTTGCATGGTCAATGTGCTTACCATTGAGGTGGTTAGGGGATGCATGAGTGTGTTGCAACTACGCTAAAATTTTTGAAATTTTTTGGCCTTCTCATGTGCCCTTGCTTGCATTAAGCAAGCATCACATCTTATGTTGCCATTGGTCCGTTTTGAAGCTTCTATTTGCCATTTGGATGATTTTATTGGACAATAATGATGGCTATGGAGTGAAGGCAAAGGGCTGAAGTGTGTATGATTTCATATTAGTGCCAAAACTTGGCCTAAAGCAAGTGCATGCATGTGCCTACATGAGCCTATGATTGCATTAACCTTGGGAGCCTTTACTTTAGGCTAATTCTTGAAAATTGTGTGCCTTTTGATTCACATGGTGTTGGATGCTATTCGGATGTTGTTTTGATGTGATTTGGTGTATCAGAGCTACTATGGTGATTGAAGGAAAGCATGAGTACATGCTCATTGTAATTGATAATATAAAAATAGCATGAGTCATGCTAAACACATTATAAGTGCTCCTACCTTTTCTTTTTAAGCTACATCCACATATACCTCACTTGTACTCTCACTTCAATTTCCTAGCGTATCTAGTATGCTTGTGAGGGTACCTCGAGCATTGGAGGAGAGGCTCGGGGGGAGCATGGCATGAACTCTCCTTGTCGTGAGTGCTTTTGGAAAAGCGGCAAGGAGGGGGATTAGGTACATTGGTGGATGTGAAGACTTGGCCCCAGCTTGTGCCTAGATTCGGACTAGATATGAGGGTGTGAAGGCTTGGCCGGGAGATCGGCAAGCATAAAGCGCTCCTTCGACACACAACTTGACTACATTGCGAGTATGTCGAGGCTATGGAAGCCAAATGTTACTTGATTGTGCATGTCATTGACCACTTGGTGGTGTTTAAAGCATAAGTGTTGCATTGGCATGTGTATGCTTTTGGTGGTGATTACTTGGGACATTATGTCATGATTAGATATTGGAAAATGCTAGTGGATTATGATCAAGATTTGGTCCGTATTGCGAGAAGACTATGGCCAAATTTTTGTGATTTTCCTACACTCTGTGTAGTGAATACAAAAGTGCAATTTAGTCCCAAACCATTCAAGATCTCTCAAGGGCATTAGGAAGCCTTAAAAGGGAATCTTAAGGCAAATCTAACAAGCCGTCAAGTGGTTGATTTGGACAGCGTTTCTAGGTGCAAAAGGACTAGTTTGGTCAAACTGAAAGTTCCAATTCAGTCCAAAACAGTGTGGACTGAATTCAAGGTGTTTACATAGCTTAAGAGCACTACCTAAGAGCTTCAAATGAGCCAACAAACTCTTGATTCTGTTACCATTTGGGGGGTCACCTCACATAGTTGAATTTTAGCTAAAAGTCAAAACAAAGAGATATAGGGCTGCTCAAAGTGGTAATTCAAGGTGGTAGTAGTGTTCCTCTCATCAAGATGAATGTGGTGAGCCTTTGATCATTCAATTCCAACATCGGTAGCACCAAAAACCCTAATTTGGTACCATGGGTGACTGTGAACGAGAGGGAATGCCTTTACATGACATGAGTGGTCACATAGTGAATGAGGGCATGTTAGGGTACACAAGTGGAAGTGCACAAGTTTCTTTGGAGCACATTACTTTGGATATTCTAAGGGTTACTATCACCAAAGCTATGAAGGATGCACAAAGGGATATTTGCTTTCAAAATAGTGAGCTTATGAGGCAAAACAGTGAGCATATGCAGCAAAACAATGCTTTCATGGAGCAAATGAAGCACATAGTGCATAGCCTTATAGATCCGGCTCCGCTTATAAACAATACAAATTAGTCGGTGCTCGGCTCTTATTCGAATAAGGCAACCAATATATTCATATTACATTTATGAGTGGATTTGGGGCTAAAATGAGTCAAAATTGTATTGAGAAAAGCCCTTAGACTTCATGTTATAACCATGGACGATTAATAGCGGTGGTGAAGGGTTTCATACAGGCCAAACAAAAACCATGTATCTATTAATGCAAAAAGAACTTTGGGGGGTGGTAAATGGAGATGAGACCATGGAGGGGAATGATGACAAGGTCAAAGCATGGGTAATTAAGGATAGGTTAAAGCATGTGTAAATAAGGATAGAAAATCCATTAAAATCATTGGACTTGTGGATAACATTATCCATCATATTAGCAACAAGGAACATGCTAAAGAGACATGGGATGAACTAGAGAAAGTCTTTGGTGCAAGGACCAAATTTTCAGAAATAAATCTGAAAATTCAATTCATTGGGCTCAACATGTAGGCACTTGTGTATGAGAAGGATGCAATAGCAATCTTAATCAAAAGCATGCCTCAGGAGTATTTTTGGTGGTAACAACTCTTTGAAGGTGTTGAATCCTCTTTGTTTGAAGAGGATAAGAAGCTATGAAGTGCACAACAAAGCTCAATGAGCAGCAAGGAGATTGTTTTCTTTAACAAGTACAATGTCAAACGTAACTGTTATGGAAGGATGGGGTACGTAATTGCCCAACGTCATTATTGAAAAAAGCCCAAGCTTGTATGTGATGCATGTGGCAAGGTAGGCCACCTTGAGAAGACTTGTTGATTAAAGGAGAAGCAATAATCAAATGTAATTATGAAAACAACTCTTGATGATGCTCCAAATCTTTTTTAGATATGATGATGTATATGATTACATTCTATGTCTATGTTCATTCTATGTTCATTCTTTGTCATCATCGACATCACATCTTCTACACTCTACACTCTCTATCATTTTTCATACATCCTTGCTGTTTAGTAATGTTTCTACACTCTACACTTTGACATCATACAGCTATTGGTTTTAGTCCGTTCATACTTATGTATGGGTATCACACCCACCAAGGCACCTATTGATGTCAATCTTAGAACATTGAGCTTGATGCATCTAGGGATTTCTTGTGTGATATGCAAGAAATGCTGACCGAAGCTCGGGATTCTATCAGAAGTGCTCAGGATAGAGCACGATTTTATGCTGATAGGGGATGCTCACCTTGGTCTTTTGAGCCAGGAGTGTTGGTTTATTTGAAAGTTCCTAAAGGTTATCAGACTTTGTCAATAGGAAAATGCTCGAAATTAAGTTCCTAGATATTGTGGTCCATTTTGAGTTATACGTCAGATTGGCACGATTGCGTATAAACTAAAACTGCCTCCACATGTTAGAGTTCATCCAATCTTTCTTGTCAGTAGATTGAAAGAGAAACTGGGAGGTGAGGATAACACAATTACTCCTCAAGAACTCATTAAAGTCAAAGATTTATCCTATGTTCCACATGAACCGGAAAAGGTACTTGAATTCAAGGAAAGGAAACTTCGTAGTCGACTAATCCCTGAGGTTAATATTTTGTGGAAAGATAGGGAAATAGAAGATTCGACTTGGGAGTCAGTTGAGAATATTCATCAGCGCAGATTTCTTTTCTTTCATTTGCAAGAGTGCAATGTTTTGAGAGAGGGGAAGTATGTTATATGCACAAGTATGTTATGTGCACATTATATGTGCATATACTAGGAGGCTAACCCACATTAGGTGTTGAAATATACAAGTGAATAGGGTGTGTGTGGGAACAAGCTCTTGGATAGAGGCTGTAAAAGAGGAGATGTAATTGTAAAAGAACCTGTGAAAAGGTGAGAAGAATCTACTGGGAGAGAATAAAGGGTAGCATGAGAGAATTTAGGAGTGTGGAGATATTCTGGGAGATATTCAGGGAAAAGAGAAGAGGTGGAGAGAATCAGGCAAAAGGTGGAGATATTATGGGAGTGAATCATGGAGAAATCAATGGGATTAGATGCTTGATGTAAACTCTATAAATTGAGGCATAGCCCTAATGAGAATTTGCTGGTTTTTGAGTATCTATGCTTACATTAATCTATTTGCTAATTATTCACTAATTACGTCTTAATCATTTGCTAATCACTTTGTTAATGATGTTGATTCTAGTGTATGATCCACCATAGCTCATCATTATGCTCAAATTTCAACATGGTATCAGAGCCATGCTAATTTGTGAGCCCATTATCTTGCTAATTATTTTGCTAATTAGGATTAGTAGAAAATTATAATTTTTCCTCTTTTTTTCAACTCACCTCTGTACCCCCAGCCAGTGGAGGAGCTCCCTCTCCTTGCACACTCAACCATTGCCCAAACCCTTCTAGCCCAAGATAGCTAACCCATAGGACTCCAGCCCATCAAATCAGAAGCGCAAACCGCCCACGTAAGCTCCCGATTTTTGCTGATTAAAAAGCTACGTTTTGGCTTAATCCTCTACTGGACTCATTGCTATTGATGCCTTTGAAAGCATTTGATCTCATTTGAAGTGTAAGGCACCAGATCTGGGCTCCCCGTATACTCTGTTTTTTGCACACAAAACAGAGCATTAATTTGCTAATCAGTGCTAATCACTGTATTTTGGTGCAATTGAGGGTTCAAATTAACCATTAGGTATCTGATACAGATCCCTAAAGCTTCAGATTGTAAATCGGAGTTGGTTTGATACTCCAACCATCCCGTACAAATTGGTTACCCTTAATTTAGTGTAATTTCTGGTGATTTTATGCTGATAAAATTGTTGTAATCATCTATTAAACACCAGATTGAGTTGTAAAAGGGTAGACACAAGAGGTAAGACCCCCTTCACATCAATATGAGTTCAGCACAGGAAATAGCCAAATTTAATGGGGAACAGTTTTATATATGGCAGACAAAAACCATGTATTTGCTGATGAGGAAAAATCTGTGGGGATTAGTTGAAGGGAGAGATGAATGCCCAGAGAGAGGGGAAAATGAGTGGAAGAGCAGGAATGAAAAAGCATTGGGACTTATTGCACTCAGTTTAAATGATGAAATCATTCATCATATCACAGGGATACAGTGGGCAAAAGATGCATGGGATGAACTCAATAAATTATTTGGTACACAAGCTTAAAATTCCAAGATAAATCTGTTAATGCAATTCTACAAATTGGACATGAAGGAAAGTGAACCTTTAATCACACACTTGAACAAATATAAAAGCATTAAGCAACAGCTAGGAGCTATTGGCAAAAAGGTAGAAGATGATGAAGCATTAGCTGTACTTCTGAAGAGTGTGGACAAAGGAGATTATGAAAACATTGTAGCAACACTAAAGAATGTACCTGAATTGAAGATACACGAGATAGAAGCAGCTCTACTAGAGCAAGAGAGCAGAGGCAAAGAGAAGAAAGGGCTCGACTCAACACTAAAGAATGTACCTGAATTGAAGATACACGAGATAGAAGCAGCTCTACTAGAGCAAGAGAGCAGAGGCAAAGAGAAGAAAGGGCTCGACTCAACACTAAAGAATGTACCTGAATTGAAGATACACGAGATAGAAGCAGCTCTACTAGAGCAAGAGAGCAGAGGCAAAGAGAAGAAAGGGCTCGACTCAACAAACAGGAGAAGAAAAAGCATTCTTCACCCGAGGAGGATTCTCTCGAGGACGAGGACGAGGAAGAGGCAGAGTAGGAGGGAGGACCTTCACTTGCCACAAATGTGGAAAGCCAGGACACATGGCGAGAGACTGCTACAGCAAACCTAGCGTGGAGAAGGAACGACATCGGCAAATTTCATGGAGGCTCTAAGGGAAGTGGAGTGGAGTCGGATCATCTTTTTTGAGAGAGAGAGAGAGAGAGAGAGAGAGAGAGAGAGAGAGAGACCCCACAACCCAATGTAACCTGCCCCAACAAAGTAAAACCACCTCTGAGCCACCAATGATGTAGGCCACGTGGTAGATGCATGTGTGAGCACTTTAGTCAAGGTCGGGGGCACTTATAGTAGCCTTGGACACATAGAGAGAGAGTGTGTCAAGGACTATGGAGTTTAGGGACTTGAGGCACTGGTCGCAGGCTATCAAGTAAGAGGGAAACTTGATACAGGGTCCAAGCTCCATGTAAGCTAATTTTCTTACTTTGTTTACAAATTTTAATGAAAAATCTATGGTTTTCTTGATTTTTATAATGAAAAATGCAAGGTAATGATGAAAAAAAGGCACCTCCTTCATGAGCCCTCTCCCTCCTTAACTGAGGTGTCAAAATTTGATAGCTCTTGGATAGAGGCTGTAAAAGAGGAGATGTAATTGTGAAAGAACCTGTGAAAAGGTGAGAAGAATCTACTGGGAGAGGGTAGCATGAGAGAATTTAGGAGTGTGGAGATATTCTGTGGAGATATTCAGGGAAAAGAGAAGAGGTGGAGAGAATCAGGCAAAAGGTGAAGATATTCTGGGAGTGAATCATAGAGAAATCAATGGGATTAGATGCTTGATGTAAACTCTATAAATTGAGGCATAGCCCTAATGAGAATTTGCTGGTTTTTGAGTATCCATGCCTACATTAATCTATTTGCTAATCACTTTGTTAATGATGTTGATTCTAGTGTATGATCCACCATAGCTCATCATTATGCTCAAATTTCAACATTAGGCTTGTGAGCATGGAAGCATGGGAACAAGTTCTAGTGGAGCATGCGTTAGGGCTAACTTTAGGGGTTGAGGTTAGGGTCAAGCATCCAAGGGTCACACGTGGGAAATGGAGAGTCAAGAGTCACTTGAGGGTCCTCCTATATAATAGGGGCATGGGGCATACTCAAGGGATGTTATGTTATGTTCTCTTGGGTAGAGGATTGTATCTACTCCCATGCCATTTCACACTAGAGCTATATGCTGCTGGAATGATGTCATATCTCTTGGTGGTATGGGACACCAAGGTAAGGGGCTCGGGGGTGGTCAGGTGGATGAGTTTATGCCTGGTTTATGCATGTTTATGCATGACAATTATCTAGAGAGATCTTAGGTTAGGTGGTTGTTACTACTGAGTCCTCTATGAAGGGTAGGCCACTCATGGAATGAACCTTCCAAGTGCGTAGGTTGATCTTGACTGTTTGGTCTTTTCTCCGAATATAGATGTGGTCGATATCCTAGTCATGGATCATTTTTGTCTCCCTCATAAAGGGTTGTCCAAGGATGTAATCGTATGAAATTGGTTGTCAAGACCAAAGTTCATCACCACAAAGGTGTGGCAAAAGGTGGTCCCAAGGATCTTGATTTTTAAATCCTTCAAAAGACCTATGGGCCTAGCGGTTGCTCCATCGGTGAGTTTCACCAACAGGGTTGTGTCATCCATGGTTGGCACCCCCCATTTCTCCCAGTATTGTTTGGTGATAATGCTTACTCTTGCCCCTCCATCCAGGATGGTGGTGACCTGAAGATCATCAAAGGTTTTTGGTAATGCTGCACTGAGTTCATCACCTTCAAAATATTGTCTGAGTTTGTTGACTCAAACCATGGGGGTGCCAATGATCCCATGGTGCTCAATGAGCTCATCTTCCTCAGTCTCATTAGAGCTATCTAGCTGTGCGCATTCCTGAATCCCTACTCTGAGGCATTTCTCCATCCAATCTTTTATCATAGCCTTTTATAAGCTTGGGCTACCTTGAAGCAAGGTGCCAATTGGGATCTGGATTTGAGAAGAGAGGAAGGAAGAGAGACCTACGTCTTTGGTGGGATCAGATGGAGTTCCTTGAGGAAGGTCACCTCAAGCTCTTGTTCGTATAGGGTATTGGGAGTTGAACTTCTGTGTCTGTCCTTTTGAGGCAGTCCTCCCCCAAGTTTTTGAGATATTCAGCTACCCGGTTTCCCTAGTGGGGGATAGATCGCATGGTCGGTGTTGCTGCTGGTGTTGGCCTATTAGAGAGTGCTTGTTCTTAGAACTATGTATTATACACCTGAGCTTCCTCGGTAGGTCGCATGTTGGAGACCGAGGGGCATGGCTCTAGGTAAGCTATTGGAGGCTCATCCTTTAGTTGAGCTTGGTAGTCCCAGACCAATTCTTGGACTACCATTAGCCTTTCCTTTTCCTCAATGGAATTAGGGTATTCATATAATTTTCTAGGAAGCTAGTTAGGTTCAATTGGTTCCCTGGCATGGGTGGCTGAAGGTAGAATTTATTCCTCTTCAAATGAAGAGGTTGACACATGTGTGGTTGTGCCATCTTTCAAACCACTTTTCTTGTTGTAACTACTCTCAATAGACAGTCCTTATATATGTGGTCAATTCTACACCCAATGCATAAAGGGGTTAGTGTGGAAGCACCACCTACTGAAGTACTTTCCGTCCCTTTTTTGATTGGACACTCAACTACCTAGTGAGGTCTGGCACAATGGTAACATTGCATGGGTGGTCATTTAGCCATAGTGTTCATATTCCATCCCCATGGAGTTGGGGTGGCTAAGTACACATGGTACATCTGGTCATTCTCCATCATATAGTGGCTTAAAATTTGTGAGGGTGGATTGTTTGGTTCAAGAGGCTCATAAGTAGGTCCTTCAGCGGTGTCCCCCTCATCTCCTTCTTTGAAAATTTTTGGGCATGCCCCCTCGACTGGCGCAGATAAGTCTGGGTTTGGTTACTTTTACTTTTCTCTACCTCCACTCTATGATCTAGAGGCAGGGTGGGCTCTCTTCCATGTTGGTTTTCCATACCTTTATCCTTGGGATGTGGATCGTCCAACTGTGTGTTTCTCATGATAAAGCTTTAGAGTCTCGAAGCAAGGCTTCTTTGTGAATGGGTGGGGGGTGTTGGGTCTTGCTCGAGGACAAGTAGTCTATCCATGCATTGAGCCTCTGGTCCTCCTGTCTCTAGTCAGGAGTAACTCATCCTGTGCTGGGATAATCCTCACTTTCACTGGTGTTGTCAAAGACTAACACCGTTTGTCTCCAAGCTATGTTGATCAATGGGTTTGATCTTATGAGCGAGGGAGCATCATGAGAATTTATATCATCGAATAGAGGTTATTTCGCACCAATTTTCTCGAACATGAGTGCATGAATGTGTGGAATAGTAATGCTAGACCCCTCGTGGACAATGTCTCTCTGTCAATCTGTCCATCTATACATTTTTTTGGGAAGGTACGTACGCTTTCAAGAAGGTATAGTCATATTCTCAAATGAGGACATGGGCATACACTTTTTGACAAAGGAATGGAACGATCATATGCTTCTAGGAAGACACGAGCATACGCTTCAGGAAGGGTACGAACGTGTGCTTGTGAAAAATGAAGGAACATGCATACACACTGAGGATGAGGACATGGACGTATCTTAAGGGAAAGAAAGAGGCGTACACTTGTAGAAAAGACACAACCATGGCAGGGCAGAAGGAACGGGCATGGCTATGGAAAGGAACCAACTTACTCTCTAGATAATATAGATGTATGCTTCTGATGGTACGACCGTATGCTCATCAATTCAGAGAGATCTTTAATTTTGTATAGGTGCTGACAATCGCTCATTGAAATTCCTTGACAATATAGCTGTTACTAGTTTTGTACCCCTTGTTTAATGCTCTTTATGTCTAGTTAATATAGTTTATTCCTTTTTAAATGCCCTCTGCACAATTTAATGCAATGAATACTGGAAGACATGCTCTGTGGAATGGAATGGGTGTGGCAAAGAAGACACAGCCATGGCATTGAGAAGGGTAGGGCCATACGCTTCTCAGAAAACAATCCAAAGTGAAAATTTCACCTCTCCTCCTCCTCAGATTTCTG
>NC_141054.1:7519784-7664784 GCF_041138505.1 Cibotium barometz | reverse complement strand
CCCCTCATTTGCCCCTTTTCAGATAAGGCAATTTTCCTCTATATCCCCCTCTTGCTAGGAGGCAGTGTCCTTAACTCTTCTTCCTCCCCATTTGCGTGGACTTTAGTAAGTGGGTTTTAGCCTTAAGAGAGGGTTCGTGCGCTATGGTCTTTTGCTCATACGGTGAGCAAACGATCTCAGAATTGAGATCCAACTGAAGCGTTTTGACCGCGACAGCGAGCCCTACAAGACGACATCCAAGATGGCCCCTTCTCGAAAATGTCCGAATATTGCCTCGGGAGGAGGAGCGCGCAACAATGAGATTAGGAAAGATGCTCCGATGCGGCTCCAACCCTCCCTTTACAAACTCCTCAAGGAAATGGTGGCTAGGTTAGCTTGGTTATCTTTTAAAGAAGAGTTTTTTATAATATTAGTGTTAATAAATGTGTATCTTTTCCTTTTAAAATAACGACATAAAATTATATATGAAGTTACGAATTGTGTGATGATGTATTCAATAAATTGCATTGAAATTGTTATCTTTAAAGAGTGCAAGTTTTTCCTGGCTTCGACGCTAACTCCATTCCGTGCTTGTATAGCTGGGCGGCATCGTTAGCAAAGCCTGGGAATGGCCCAAGGTATCCCTAATGTAACATACCCATCTTCACTAATAAAGAAATGTCCATGTAATATATAAATTTATGAGTTTTTATGGTATAAAAATCAATGATTTTATTACTTGAGTCATTTCTGCTTAGAATCTTTAAATTATGAGCCCAAATTTGGAATCTGCGCACGATTTTACCCTAGTATAGGATTTTACAGCATCCAAAACGGACACCGGATCAAGCTTATACGTAAATTTCAGAGTTAAAAAGCAACGACGACCTTTAACCTTAATAAATGCACGCCCGGGCGTCCGATTGACGAACGGTCTGAATCCCAACGACTAGGAGAAACTCCCGGACCAAAAAAAAATTATCCCCGCGGCGGCAGTCCGGCACGCAAATTGAGGCCGGTGCCCCAAATTTGGGAACCCTGCTCCAAAATTTGGACTGTACACACTTACCAGGTTGCCCGTACGATGGCCGCACAAGAACCAAAGGATGGCCGCCCACTGTTGTGTGGTCCACACGTACCGCTACGTGGACACCCATGCTGCCCTTGACCATGCTGCCCCTGACGAGATAAGGTACATGCGTACCACTCCTGTCCCTGTTAACCGACACCGTACCTTTCCCCTAGACCCATGCAGGCCACTGATCTACAGCCTTTGCTGGTACACCGTCCTTGCTTTGCACAGCGCCCGTACCCATACCCCATAGTTATATAAACCCCGGGGGTGCTCCATGGGTAACACGCATTTCTGCGTAGCCTATGCTCTACTGTGCCGCCGTCCGTCCCTGTTGGTGCAGTGTACTTGCTGTAGTACAACCGCACCTTGCAGCCACCCCTCTCACACCCCCTCATTTGCCCCTTTTCAGATAAGGCAATTTCCCTCTATCCCCCTCTTGCTAGGAGGCAGTATCCTTAACTCTTCTCCCTCCCCCCCCATTTGCGTGGACTTTAGTAAGAGGTTTTAGCCAAAGAGAGGGTTCGTGCGCTGTGGTCTTTTGCTCATACGGTGAGCAAACGATCTCAGAATTGAGATCCGACTGAAGCGTTTCGACCGTGACCGTGACAGCGAGCCCTACAAGACGACATCCAAGATGGCTCCTTCTCGAAAACGTCAAAATATTGCCTCGGGAGGAGCACGCAACGAGATTAGGGAAGATGCTCCCGATGCGGCTCCAACCCTCCCTTTACAAACTCCTAAAGGAAATGGTAGCCAGGTTAGCTTGGTTATCTTTTAAAGAAGAGTTTTTTTTATATTAGTGTTAGTAAATGTGTATCTTTTCCTTTTAAAATAATGACATAAAATTGTATGAAGTTACGAATTGTGTGATGCTGTATTCAATAAATTGCATTGAAATTGTTATCTTTAAAGAGTGCAAGTTTTTCCTGGCTTCAACGCTAACTCCGTTCCGTGCTTGTGTAGCTGGGCGGCATCATTAGCAAGCCCGGGAATGGCCCAAGTTATCCCTCATACCATTGGGAGAATAAGGTTCGTGGATTGAGGTGAGAGATTATGATGCTGCCTAGTTTTGAGGGCCCAGGCTAGTGCGGTGAATAAGCCCACCCTAGTGTGCAGACATCCCTCGTGAGGGGTGGGAGGATCGAGCGATGGAGCCTGAGAGGGCGACATGCCGGCTTGAGTCCTGGCCAACGGCGGCCCGACGATGAGGTGTATGGTCCCGTAGGGTTTTACCCAGCATGTAGAGGCTGGAAGGCCGAATTCTCGATTATTGACAGTATAAAGGAAAAGAATAAGACTGAAATTTATGTATAAGCTTGATCCGGTGTCCGTTTTGGATGCTGTAAAATCCTATAATAGGGTAAAATCGCACGCAAATTCTAAAATTGGGCTCATAATTTGAAGATTCTAAGTAGAAATGACTCAAATAATAAAATCATTGATTTTTATACCATAAAAACTCATAAATTTATATATTACATGGACATTTCTTTGTTAGTGAAGATGGGTATGTTACACACATACACTACAAGGGGATGATGGTATAGTTGTGCGACGTATTGAGAGAAAGTAGTGAGAGAATCATGGCTACATGCATAAGGATTTTGTTCCTGTGCGCGGCTATAGCCACGTATTAGAAAAAAATCAATTCTCTTGCCTGGCACGCGTCCTTTCTTTGATCTCCCAAAAACCTGAGCTGAACATGTTTCCTCTTCTCCCTTCATGTTTCATACCTCAAGCACCTCAAGGACCTCAAGCATGAAACTCATGCTCTCCTTATTCATTTATGTGCTTTCATAGTTTCATGGGGGTGAAGGTGAAGAAAGGGGCTTATATTCTCTATTCTCTCCCCTTAGTTTCAGTTTGTATGTGCATACTTAGGTCTTGATTCTTGTCTTCTTCTTTTTCTCACTTTTTTGTTTATTTATAGCTCTAATTTGTTTATTTTTGTGCTTCTACTTGTAGATTGGAACTTATCATCATGTAAAAACTCTACTTCTCAACAAACACTCGACTCCTCTAAATTAAGGTAAGAGAACTTGTCTTTCACAAACACTTTCTTTACTTGTTTACTTGAAAGGGTTTGTCTTTCACAAACCCTTTCTTTACTTGTTTATGGGTAATCATTTTTTAAGTTTATGCATATAAAGTCTCTTTGCATAAAGCTTATGAAGCCTTTATGCATGAAGGATTTATGCATTATGGCTTCATGCATGAAGCCTTTATGCATTATGACTCTATGTATGAAGCCTTTATACTTAAACCTTATGTATAGAGGCTTAAGCGCATAAGGGATTTAAGCTTTGAGGCTTAAGCCTTATGCATAAGGCCTTAATGCATGAAGCCTAATGTAACATAAATTATAGCTTCATGGATGAAGCCTTTATGCACGAGGCTTTTTGCATGATGCCTTATGCATAAAGCTTTGAGGCTAAAGAATTAAGCCTCTATGCATAAGGCTTTAGCATAATGTTTAAGCCTTATTGCATTAAGCCTATGCACATAAAGCTTTGAGGCTTAATCATAATGTTTAAGCCTTATGCATACAGACTTGAGCATAGGGCTTTATGCATAAGGGCTTCATACCTTATGAATAAGGGCTTGGTGCATGAAACCTTATGCAACATGCATTATGGCTTGATGCATGAAGCCTTTATGCATAAGGGCTTATTTCATGGTGTCTTATACATAAGCCTATACATAGAGGATTATTACATAAGGCTTCATGGATGAAGGCCTTATGTATAAGGCTTAAGCCTTATACATAAAGACCTTATGCATCATTAGAGGATTTATACATAAAGCCTCTATGCATAAAGCTTTGAGGCTTAAGCATTACGCCTCTATGTATAAGGCTTAATGCCTATATAAATAAAGCTTGCTTTGTAAAGCTTATTAACATATATATTTTCTTATGCTTGTAGATTGTCCTTATTGCAACATAAGCTCAACTCCGCAATGCATTGCCTACTTATCTTCTTCTCAAGGTAAGAGTAATTGACTTTCATAGTACATTTCTTTACTTGTTTATGGTGCACCCCGGGTGCTTGTGAGTATTTTTTTATTACACAAGGCTTAAGCCTTAATGCATAAATCCTTATGTAATATGCATAGGCTTTAAGCTTATGCATAAACATTTGCATAGTCTTTAAGCTTATGCATAAGCCTTTTCATAGGCTTTAAGCTTATACATAAGCATTTGCATAGGCTTTAAGCTTATGCATAAGTCTTTGCATAGGCTTTAAGCTTATTCTCCAAGCATTTGCGTAGGCTTTAAGCTTATGTAATGTTTTTATGTAATGTATGCTCTATGTAATCTATGTAATGTTTTTATGCATATAGATGTGGTCATCATGGAGTTTATCACCATCGGATATATAGAGGGGTATCCTCTAGTGCCACACCCATACCCATAGATGACCCAAATTTGTAGCATGTTTTAGAGGTACAGATGGCTTGGAACCGCTTGAACTGTAGGTATGAGGAGGACCAATTGTGTCACTTGGGCATATCCCCTAGCTATTACGTGCCACGCTAGCTATTCCATAGTCATCGCTAGCATCCATGCTTCCCACCACCTTCCCTACCCCCCTCACTTCTGCTTTCCCTACTCCTCGCCCTTCATCTCCTCCTAGTGCTCAGTGCACTTCTATCCCATCCACTGTGTCATCTCTTCAGCATGCAGCATCACGACACCACTCAGTTGTGGTGATAGTTCGAGGGCTTCTTAGAGCTATCGGCAATCGAGTAGTGGGGGAAGAAGGTGCAACAAAGAATGATTTGGGGGAGGTGCATGATCACCTATGGGCAACAAGCGAGATGAGCTCGGGGAGGGTGGGATGATTTACTATTCCGTAGGAGGGCGGGCCTTATATGGATGACATGGGACAGAGGGTTTATTATACCTTCAGTCATTTGGTCAACCAAACCTGTAAGGACGCCTTCAAACCATGGGGGGAACATAAAGATAAGGACTTCGTGTATGTAGTAGAGTGCATGCATGAGTGATTTCCAACCCCACCACACACACATTTTTTTGATGAGTGAGCGAGGAATCACATTATTAAGATCCTCGATAATAGGAGGTCTCACGCAAGGAGGTGTGCAAAAGAGGGAAAGCAAATTCCTGCCAACTACACCATTAAGGAACTAGAAGAAGGAAGCCAGGGAGGGTACTCAACACCCTCAACAAAAGGCGGCGTGTGCGAGTCAACTGCCAAAGTATGGTACGACGAAGTATGGATGTGGAGGAAAGGCAGGCTAACTCGCACAATTTGTAAGCTTTATCTTTGCCATTTTTTGCTAACTTTACTTCATATGTCATCGTCGTTACCCTTTTCATATCTCATGCATGTTGAAATGGCATATAGGAAAGGGTAACAAGTTGCCCCCCAACATCTGGGGGGAGAATAGGTCCACAAACACCACAACGAAGCAGACACTTGGGAGTGGCTCAAACACCAGTGAGTGGTCTCACTAAAACAGATATCTAATGAGCTCGACAAGGCAACTTGGTGAGACTCCAAACTTGATTTTTAATTATCACCAAACTTGTGGCTAACGTGTTTAGATTGTCTTTTCTTCTTATGCAGGAAGACGAGGATGTTAAAAGTGACGAGGGTGGTGAAGATGCTTGAAGGCTCTCGCAAGAAATCTTATGGTTGCCAACTCTTCTCCAATGGCTTGAGAAACGGCAAGATTTCAATCTCATTCCACCTCTCAATCTAGTTAAGAATCTCAACCTTCTCTGATATGCAAATACAAGTACATAGTAGAAAAACTACAAATATTATATTGTGGGCTCTTGACCGCACATCAATTGCCAAATGCAGAGATTAACCAAACATAGATACATGAAGTAGCAGCATGGGAATTAAACAAACAGTTAAAAGGATGATATGGTGCACTTGTGTGATATCATGTTTGTTGTAGTGATGGTCACTCGTGGTGGAAAAGGGGATAGCATGAGTGAGATTAGACGTGGGTGCCAAGTGCAAGGTTAATCCTCCAATAGTTGAAGAAGATGACATGGTTGCAAGTGTCCGGGGGAGAGGTAAGCCATCAAGCTAAGAAAGAGAAGAGAACGTAGGGAGTGAGCTAGAGACGAAAGAATTGACTTTCTTCAAGAAATTGCGTATAAATAGACAATGACCACCCTAGAAGTTATAGATGAGAGTTTATGACTAGATTCACCTACTTCCTTAGGCACACTTTTTGAGCATTTCTCATTGTTCATTACACACATTATTAAGGCCCGTCCCTTTACTAAAAGCAGTTTCTTGGTCCTGATTCTAGGAGGACTATGTGAGCAATGTGGAGTTGGGTTTTTGGTGCAATGTGAAGTTGGGTTTTTAGTGCAAATATCATAGTCCTACTTCGAGGAGGACTATGTGGGCAATGTGGAGTTGGTTTTTGATGCAATGTGGAGTTGGGTTTTTGGTGCAATTATCAAAAGGAATGAGGGTTCTCTGTCTAAGGATCCAAGATTGTCTCTATATTTTTCTTTGGAAAATAATATAAGATTCCTAGTTTTTTAGAGATTCATTTCATGATAATCTGATAACTAATCTTTAATAACACTATTGTGGACAAAATAGGTAATATTTCCTAAAAATGAGAAATATTTAGCATCTTTAAAGACTTGGTTTTGCTTACTTTTTGAGATTATAATTGAAAATCTAACAATAAGTTTTCAAAAACATGCCAAAATAGAGATACTATTTATCATTGCCATCTTCAATCCAGAAAAAAAAATTATACAACCGTAAAAGGAGTTGTTTTCTAGACATACAACTCATGGCATAGTTATGGTTCCTCATGATCTATACCATTACCATCACTAGTTGATGTGCCTTCCTCTGAGAAGGTAGACAAAGGATCCTCTTCTTCACTATCCACAAACACATTTTTTTCTTCTATGTGTACACTTAAAGCTAAGACTCCTTGGGTATGTTGCAAAGTTAGCACACTTTGTCCCCGATAACCTTGGTTGTTATGGTTAAGGGTTATAGAGTTGGTAATAGAGGGGCTATTGATGATGAGGATCCCATGGTGTGAGTCTTTTCTTTTGTCGATGATGTCGATCAAGGATTCTTCCTTGTAGTAGAATTTTCATCCTTTGGTTGTCTATTAGACATGGGTTTGACCATTAGTGCCACCATTGGTGATTGAACATGTATGGACACAATGTCTTTAACAAGATAGATGTTATTTTATAACAAAATTATATGGTTTATTACCTGTTGAGTTCAAAGCCCCCTACTATTCTTCCATTAAGAAGTACTTTACAGTAACCACCCAAGGAACAAGAATAGATACAAATAGCCATTTTGGTACCAAACCCCATTCTTTCCATCACTCTTGCAATAAATGACCACTATATCCTAGCATATGCTTTCTTAAGATCTAATTGCATCATGATGCATTTCTGCTGAGTTTTAATGGCCACATCTCTACCCAGTAAAGTAGCAAAGATGTTGTCATAGATGGACCTATCTTTAATAAAACCATGTTGTCATAGATGGACCTGCCTTTAATAAAACCATGTTGTTTTTTTGAGATGATCTCTTGCAACACAGGGGTAATTTTGATAGCAAGCACCTTAGCTAAAATTTTATACATCACAGTCAGTAAAGTGATAGGCCTCCAATGCCCAAACCTGTTTGCAAGCAGTCTGTTTAGGAATGAGTTTCACCAATCCTTCGTTAAAGGCCTTGTTACAGTGACCCAATTTGAAAGCTTTCTTACAAATGTCAGTCACCATTTCTTTTAATGAGGGCCAAAAGGTTATAAAAAACTCATTTGATAGACCATCCCACCCAAGAGCCTTTTCCCTACCTAACTTTAGTAAAGCACACCAACACTCATCCATCTCAATATCTCTTTCTAACCATTTAGCTTTATCATAATCCATTTTTGATTAAGAAGACCAAGCAACCTGTTTTCAGCTTGGAACCTCCTCAATGAAGAATCTTTTTTTAGACTCAATGTAGATCCCAAAAAATTTACCCATTTTTGGAGTCATGTATAGGAGTGCCATCCTCATCTAGAATACACCCCCCATCACTCTATCACCTTTGTTCTTGGATAGTTTAAAAAACTTATTGTCAGGTTTCTTTTTATTGCTAAAGTGCAATACTCATATTCTCTAAAGCATTTATCTTCCTCCATTTTGATATTAGCTTGACACTTAAAATAAAGCTCAGTGTCACTAGAATCCAACTCAACAGTTTGTCTTTTCAACAGCAACTCCTCTAGAAGAGTAGACCGTTTTTTTTTCTCAGCTCTCCTTTTCGTAGCTCTCTGTTTACCCACAGCCCTAATGACACCTTGCATCTCATTGGCAAACTGTTTCCAAGAACCCTTAGCTCCCTTTCTCCTTTTTAAGTTATTGATGGGGGCTGCTTCAGTATATTCCACAAAGAGAGGATATTTCAAAAGTAGATTATTGACTCTCAATTTCCTAGTGGGATAATGAGATAGGTACATATCAAACCCATCACAGTGATACCAACCCCACTTCAAAGGGAGATGGTCAAATAAAGTAGAGCTATAGTCCACAGTCACCCTCAAAGTATGAGGCACCCAAGAAGCCTGTTGACTAAAGAAAACTCTATCAATTCTTGATGAGGAGGAAAGATATTGAAGACTAAAATATGTATGCCCTGGCTTATCTCTCCAGTCCCCAATGTACCAACTATCCTTAAGTCCCAAACCCCTTCTAAGATCTTCCCACTTCCCTTTTTCTTTCCCTAGTAATACAGTGCTACCACCACATCTGTCCACCACTCTTTCTACCATATTAAAGTCTCATAAGAGAACACAAGGCACTTGAACATTCACCCCAGCAATCCAATCCCACATGCAGCTCCTAACCTTGTGATTTTGTGAGCCCCATAGACATTAATGATCCATATTCTCTCACCATTAACAATAACTTCTACTATCAAAATCCTTCCCTCTGGATGATTAGCTATAATGCTAGGGCTGAGATCCCTCTTAACTATAGTCATAACACCACTAAAGACTAACTTAATGCCACTGTAAAATATATCCCATTCCCTACAGCAATTCATCCTCGAAATACTACCAAAAAAGGTTATGTTCCTGAACATCTAAAATAAATAAGTCCCAAGACTTCACTAAATCCCAAAAAAAGTTACATTTCTTTTTGTCTTTGATCCCTTTCACATTCCAACAAGTACATCCTTTGAACTCTTTAAGATTCATCATCATAATGGAGTTTCCATAGCCATTTCCACTTCCTCACAATCCTTCTGACTACTCTGAGCCAGAACAACCTCCTTTCTAGCTTCACTGAGAACTTTATCAGAACATTGTTCTACCAGCAAGGGGTTATCTCTCCCTTCCCATTTCTTCAATTCCTAGATAAATATTTATAGGGCCCAATCAGATATCTACTTATTATTAACCTCAACCCAAAAGGGTCAATCAAACTAATTATTTTAGATTTCTAAATGTTACTTTTTGGACCTAGAAGCATCAGCAAATTCCTGTACTCTGGATAAAGCATGTCTCACATTGTCATTCTATGCCCTTAGGAACAACAGTGAGTCATCAGCAAAACATTGGATTACCAACTATTCCCCACCCCTCAGCTTTACTCCAACAATCTTCCCTTTTTCACTAGCATCTTTAAGGGCCACAATAAGGGGGTGTGAGTCAATAACACAAAGCAAAGGGGCTAGTGGACGACCCTGTCTTACTAACCTCCTGATTTCAAATCCACTTACTAGCCTACCATTTAGGATCAATCTAGAGAATCCCCCAAGAGAGAGGGTGAAAACACATGAAGCTATCCTAAAGCCAAACCCCAATCTCTCCATTACTCTTGCCACAAAGGACCAGTGGATCCTAGAATAATCCTTTTCCAAGTCTAGCTGGAGCGTAATTCTACAAATGTTCCAAACTAAATCCTTAAGGGAAGGCCAGAAGAAGGAGATAAAAAATTCCATAGAGAGCCCATCCCAGCCTAGGGATCTTTCCTTAGCCTTATCTACATCAATTCTATGAAGTGGGAATGGCATGTGTCTCCCCTTGAGTTCTAATTCCCAATACTCTCACCTTTTTTGTGTGAGGGTGTGGATCTATTAAGTGACTATGACCTAGGGTCCATGTTATGGGCTATCGCACCTCCCAAGCGGGAACTCCACACAACCGCAAATGGGAGAAGCAATAGACACAACAATCATTGGGTACTTACCAACGCTTCGAGCTCATGTCCCTTGAAGCTCCCCAAGCTTGCTTTGGAATCTCCACTCCTTCGAATTCCACCTCCACGCTGTCTCACCGCGTAGTTGCTCGCACCACGAATGGAAGGCAATCGACCTCTTACTCTCTCACATGCACGCATGAAAGAAGCACATGTACTAAAGCTCTCTCTCTCTCTCTCTCTCTCTCTCTCTCTCTAGACAAAGCACAAGAGTTCTCATACACAAAGGGGGATTGTGTCATTTCATTACGAGAATTGCCTTTTATACAACTGGCCCTTATTCACACTTGGCCACCCAAAACTTACTAAGGCCTTGGGTGGCTAGTATCTCAATATAGCTTTTATAGTTCCTTTAGATGACACTTATTAATATCCTTCATTGGAGGAGCATCTTTGTTAATCCAAAATGGGATTAACATCCCCCTACCTAATGTAGGTTTTGTCCATATAACCTTTTATCGAGGTCGAAAGACATAGTCACCGAACTCATGTCTGTAGGAGTTTTGGCATGATTAAAGCTTTTTCAAGGTTCTTCTAAATGCTGAGTGTGAAGTCCAGAACCTGGTGTCCACCATGTCTTCAAATGTGACATGTACATAGCCGGGAAGACACCATAGGCGATGATAATACATCATCATGCCTTTCATTGGGGCCTGCGTTCATGTCAAAGCAAAGTTGTTCAACCTCAAATCCATCATACCTTCCCTTGGTTGATTAAGAAGGACTACAATTAACTTCAAGAATTTGACAACACCCACGATGTCTGGATCAGGAATTCGGCACCAAGCTCCTATCCATGTGAGCATTTGTTGTCATTGGCTTTGTAATATCTAGGAAGGTAGACGGTGAGAATTGCGAAAAATTGTAGCAGACATGAGAATCTCCTTGCTTTGCTTAATGGAATTGAAGTGGGGTGAGCCTTTGCTTGATGGTGGGCATGTAGAGTGGATCCACTCTTTGGGTTGGCGGGGAGCACTGGGGTACTGATGACTATATTCGGGGATCATCAAATATTCCTTTTGCCAATCCGATTGTATACCAAAATGCTCAATGTGGAGATTGGTATCATGTGTGGTTATGGCTATGTAGCCTCCCCTTGTACGAACTAGGTGTGCCTTGCGCCACCTACGAAAACAGTAGCCAATCATGAAGATGACAATCTGGATTTCTAGCACGTCGTGTTGAGTGGGGGTTTGCCAGCTTTGTGTGCTTAGCCACGTTCTCCCTTAGCCACGTTCTCCCTTAATGTTCCTTCTCCCCCGATTGGTAATAACAGCTTCTCTAAATCTATCATTGGTGTGCAAAGAGGGTAAGGCACATAAGGCTTCCTTCGTGATTCCATTGTGGCATAAGCATCGGGCATGATCCTTTGGGTAGGTTCAAATGGTATGATTTGCATCAACACCTTGAACATGAGTTTTAGCTTTAAAAGTGGATAAAAACAATGTTAGTGTTTGAGGAGGGGCCCGAGAAGTTACCGACAAACGAACCTATCTTCGAGGGTCGTTCGATGAATTCATCAGTTGTTTCCACCCTCTGAGTCCGTTGTTGCATGGCAAGCTGGCATTCTAGTTCCTATGTCCTTGAGTCGTTGGCGGAAAGGAGGTCGGAAATGGCAGCCTCTTGCACCGCTCTAGCAACGACCAGCTTATCATATCTTCTTGTAGCCTCTTCTTATGCCCTTCTTGCAATGGTGGCATGTGCGTTAGCATCTTCAATTTACTTTAGCCTTTTCGCTGCCAAGCTTTAGTCGTTGCTTAGCTGATGCTAATGTACATGTTCAAGCACTTGTTGGTGGCTAGCCAACATCCCATCAATCTCCATAGTTTTTGCTTGGATCGCCTCATTTAAGTCTCTGAGTTTGTCAGCATGGGCTTTGTTTATCTGCACCCTTTCGGTTTGAAGGCTGACCACTCTTTGTTTGGCTACATCAATGGCTTTATTTAGCTCAGTGATATGCCCCTTAAACCATTCTTCCTTGGCTTTGAACATGTCATGGGCATCCTTAAGTTGCTGTCTATGTTGGTCTTCCTTTTCTCTCACATGTACCACATCCTTTTGAAGCTGCTCCTTGGCTGATCTACTTATGCTTTGAGCTCTGTGTTTTCTTTAATCCTCTAAACCACTGTCTTGCTGAGCAGTTTGTTGTGCTCCTCTAATGTTTAGAATTTTTTTTCATGCTCTTCTGCTGCTTTTAAGCTTTTAAGTATTACCTCTTTTTGTGTTGCATCTGCTGTAGCCATTTGCTCCTTAAGCGCTTGCACTTGATCATTTGCTTCCTGTAATTGTTTCCATAGGGTGGAATTCCTGTCATGGAGCATGTGAGTAGTAAATAATTGACATTGCTCTTGTTCCCACATATTGGCACTTGTAGAGGCCGAGTCCTCTGGTTTGCAGACTTGCAGTTGCAACATGTTGTTGGGGCCTTTTATGGTTTTCTGTAAGAATCGATCAGCCTCTAAGTTGTGCAAGAAGGAACCTTATCTTATTGTGCCCTTATCCTCTATTTGCCTCTTCTTGCTAGGGGCTTATAGGCTTTTCTGCTCTCTTTCTCTTTTCAGCTTCATGGCCTTTCTCTATGGCCTCTGGTTGTGCTGATGTAGCTTCTTCATACCTTGTACTTACATCTGTTTGGTGGCCTGTTCTACACCAATCTCCACCAAAGGTGGCTGATCTAAGATGACAGGGTCGCGGAGTGGTGAGAGGTTTGGGAATACCATCTGGGAAGGGCTTGAGGGTTGTGTTGGAAGTGGCACCTCAGGAGCTACGCTTTCTGGTATGCTTATCTTCACAATTCCTTGTGCCTCTTACTGCTCTAGCGCTTGCTTCAATGAAGCTATCTCCTATGACACTTCTGCGTCTAAGCATTGGGATTCAGCTGCTTCAACCTACTCCTCATCTTTTTGTCCTTGTTTCTCTTACCCTTCTTCAGATTTTGTAGTAGCTCCTTAGTTTCTTTTAAGACCGCTTGTCCCTGTTTCATCTCTTTGGGAATGATAGTAGATGGGATCCAAAAGCTGAAAAATGTGTGTTTATTGGATATCCCCTTGAGCAAAAGGGATACAGGTATTATAACCCTGCTACACGTGAGTTGAGGGTAAGCAGGGATGTTGTTTTTGATGAGATGAGTAGTTGGTATGCTGTTGCTGTTGGGGCTGATGTGAGTGGAAATGTGGTTGCACAGAATGCAAGTCAGCAATCACAATCTTTGAGTGGACCAAGAGAGTCCTCATCTACTGGTTCAGTTGATAGACCATGGAGTGGCAGGCTGCGTCATAATACCAGTCTTGCAAATGTGATTAGTACATCATGTAAAGGAAAAGAGAAAGTGGTTGAGCCCCTTAGTACATCATGTAAAGGAAAAGAGAAAGTGGTTGAGCCCCTTAGTATGCCTGACATTTCTGCAAGGCATTCTCATGTTGATGGAGAGTCTAGTGGCTCAGAGATGAGCCTTGATGAGGAGCTTGGGATCCCAGCTATGAGAACACCTGGTGTAAAGAAGACAATGGAAGCCATGAATGAAAAGCTACAAAGGTCTGGGAGAGTGAAGAACCTTGTGCAGAGGTTTGCCTATGATGGTTATGTGGCACATCACTATGCATACATGGCAAAGGTTGTGCAGATTGCATTGATGAGGCGGTTGGAAATGTGGATGAGGAGATGGATGCACTATATGGAAATGAGACTTGGGATTTAGTGAAATTGCGTGAAGGCAAGAAAGCCATTGGATGCAAGTGGGTGTACAAGTAAAACATAACAGTGATGGAAGCATAAGCAGGTACAAGGCTAGATTGGTAGCCAAAGAATATGCGCAGACATATGGGTGCAACAGTGAGAGTTGTGATAGCAGTGGCTGCGTCAAAGCAATGGTCTTTACATCAGATGGATGTAAAGAATGCATTCTTGCATGGGGATTTGCAGGGAGAGGTGTATATGTTGCAGCCACCTGCTGGTTATGAGGATGTGAGTCACCCCCGAGCATGTTTGCAGGTTGAAGAAAGTCTTGTATGGCTTAAAACAAGCACCAAGATCATGGTCTAACAAGATTTCTGAATATCTTGTCACTATTGGCTTTCATGTAGCCAATGCAGATTTCTTACTGTATGTGAGACACAGTCATAGAGGGGTTGTGCTTGTTGTCATCTATGTAGATGACTTGATCATTACGGGGGACCATGATGCAGAGATCTTTGTTGTAAAGATCTTTCTTAGACAGAAGTTTGAGATGAAGGATCTGAGGGAGCTGAGATATTTCTTGGGCATTGAGGTGATTAGGTCACCACATGATGGTATTGGATTACTGCAGAGACAGTATGGCTTGGACATGTTGTCCAAGTATGGTATGAAAGGCTGTGAGCCTATCTCAGTGCCATTGGATCAGAATGGCAAGTTGAGTGCAGATTCAGGAGAGATTTTGGAGGATCCTACTATGTATAGGCGCATAGTAGGAAGCTTGATCTACATGACGATCACCAGGCAAGATTTGAGCTATGCTCTTGGTTGGTGAGTCAATTTATGCAGGTTCCTTCGGAAGCCACATTTGGATGCATTGAGACGCATACTGAGATATGTGAGGTCTACTTTGCATTGTGGACTATTTTATGAAACTGGGACAGAGATATGTGTACATGGGTACACAGATGCTGATTGGGCTGGTAGTATCTCGGATAGAAGATCTACTAGTGGCTTCATGTTTTCTTTGGGGAGTGCTGCTGGGAGTTCCCTCATCCTCATTCACTAGATGTTTCTTTGCTAAAGGTGATTGAGTCTCCTCTGCAATGGACATCGGGTTTAATCTTCCCTCTATCCAGTCCTTGATATCTGCCCATAATGCCGGCGTATTGCGTAATAATGGTCCCAACGGCATTTTGACGGTGGTGGATGATATGGCTACGAGACTGCCTATGTCTCTAGGCTCCCTTGCAAGTTAGGGTTCTTTCCATGTGTTTGTCGCATATTCAACCCTAGGGAATGAAAGGATGGACAAATCTTACTTTACTTCCTCAAACATTCTTGCCATGAGGTCACTGTGAGTCCCTTCCTCGGATCCTTCTAGAATTGGAGCAGGCACGTCCAATTTCCTTTCCTTTATCAGCTCATTTCTTGGATACACTGTATCCCTAGCCCTTGTTGGCTACGTGATTTCGTTGGCACTCCTCAACCAGGGCCTTAGCTTCTTCAAGCTTCCTTATTTATTTATTAGCATTTGGGTATTCCCCAATCCCTTTAGGGGTTGCTGGTCTCTCCTTTGTAGTTTCTTGGGCGTACCCATCCTGTTTTGGGACTTGGTCATCTCCTTTCTTTGATTGTGTGGATCCGGTGTCAATGGTATCTTCTTCGGATCCATCCTGAATTGTAACCATGGTATTACCTTTGCCCACTTTCTTCACTCTTCTCCTTCTCCCAGTTTTAGAGGTTGTAACACCTATTGGGTTTTTCCCTTTGTCCACTTATTTCGTTTGCACTCGAGTCATGACATTCAGTGGCATGGTATTCCCAGGCTACACACTTATAGTCCTGACAGTGGCATGGTCAGAGGTGGACATAGAACCACTGGCGCGATATGGACGATCTTTGATCAAATGATCAACCCCACACTGAACACAAGAAAGTGTTGGCATGAGATTGGTCGGTGCTACCAAGGGCTGGGCTTGGCCCGCATTAGCCACATTTTTATGAGGACACTCCACTATTTAATGAGGTCCATTACAACCAAAACATTGTATTGGTCCCCTTCTCATAGTTGAGTTTAGGTCTTTGCCTTTCCATTGTACCATGGTTTGAAACACTGGCACTGGTGTGTTATTTTGTAAGACATAATATTCCGGTGTGATCTCTGCGGGCTCCTTGTAGTAATCATTATTGATTTCTACCTCACACATGACTTCCCCCTCGTCCAAGGGCTCCTTGATCAACACTTGGTTGATTTTAGCTTGTGGTGGTAGAACATGTGGCAACAAAGGTGACATGTCCTGCATTCGGAACATCCCTCTTGGTAAGTAGGATAGGTTTGGTGCCATGCAGCCATAGTGGTTTGCACTGGCGGTGATGGTAAGAGTAGCGGCACTCTAGGTGCTGGCAGTTGTGCTAAGGGTTGGACCCTTGGATATCTGCACATGGCAGTGTCATGGTTCCCCAATCTCGCACAATGAGCACAATAAAGTAACTACCTTAGTCTTAAGTGAGGGCATTCGATGCTTGTGTGATTTTGCCTACAAATAGAGTATCAAATCAGCTCTCTCCGAGGGTAGAGATGAGCATTCCCCGATGCTTCTCTTCCATTTCTGACCTTTAATTTCTCTAGTCTGGCATTACTAAGCTCTTCCACTATCATATTTCTAGCTTGCTTGCTCTTGGTTCTTGTGTCCTAGTGACTTGAGACTCGCAATGTTGCTGCTACCAAAGCTACCTTGGCATCTTCTAGTTGAGGCAACTCAAGCATATTGTCCTCGTATTCTATTGCTAGCTTACAACACGTATCTAGAGTAGCCAGTCTAACACTAGATAATCATGCATTTTATGATCTCGTACTCCTCTGCGGAAGCAAGACAATAACTGATCATCTGTTAGCCTCTCCCTTAACTTACATCTTGAATTCAAGTGCTTGAGCCGAGATACATAATCTCGCATGGACTTGTTTTCTTTCTGCTTGATATTATGGAGCTAAGCCACAGGACTCTATATGTCACCACTTCGAGCAAAGCTTGGTATGAATATATTCTTAAGCCTAGTGAAGTGGACTTTATCCTCTGGCTTTAAGGTTCAATACCATTGGTGAGCCTTTCCTTCTAGGTTCAGCGAAAAAGCATGGATCATGGTTACATCACTCACTGGCCCACAGGTTTCACAGGTTGACTCAAAGACCTCTATATACTATATTGGGTCCCCATCACCCAAGAACTTTTGCACAAGATTGGAAATGATATATGGCTTCATTTGGGATGGTTTGGATTCTAGGACGGTGCCTAGTTCCCTAACCATACCTTGGCCCATTGCCAGCCATATTTAGCAGATCCACCCTTGTGACTGCCTTCAAATCTGCGTTTGGATCCACAATTGATATTCGAGGAGCTACTCCCCCCTTACCTTGACCTCTTTCTCTTCCTCTTCCTCTTCCTACTTTGGTTCTTCTATTTAATTCGGCTCTATGGCTAGGTCCGACTAACTCCTCATCGCCTTGCTCATTATTAGCAGCTTCAACCCGCCTTTGTTGGATTAGAAGCTCCATGCATGTGGGATCATTGATCATTTCTTATATATCTTCTCTTGTATAGAGACGATCCTCACCTTTTGCAAATACCCTAGGTAAATTGTCCTCCTCTTCCTACGTCTCAAGGTCTTTCTCCACGCCTTTGATTCCTCATTGATAGGTTTTAGAGTTGGTATTGCTCCTTCTGTTATGCCCATCCACATGCTATCAGTGGCATTTCTAGATGTTTCTGGTTCTTTGCCACGTGATCGAAATGGATTTACATTTTCCATTTCCTTATGTTCCACCCTTGTTCTCTTCAAATATCGAGCTCTTGTTTTCTTAAACTTAATAACCGTAATTGTCGCTCTACCTCAACTCTCTTCAAGTCTATTTCTATTTCCTCCGATGTGGGAAAGAAGACTTGACATGTCCTGGCGGCACTTTCCTTATCCCTTCTAACCCTGGGGGTCATCCCACTGATCCTCACTGTGGTAGGATGCCTGGAGCCAGAAGGTTGGGTTGGTAATTCTAGTCTTAGACTGTCCTATGCTGGTTGACGGGCCCGTGCCCGCCGCTCGCAGATTGCACTTCATCTTTTGTGCCGTGTTGGAGACCAAAAAATCATCTGGGCATATCAGAGATTCCACTGGATCTAGCAGGGGAAGATGATTTTTCTTCCTCTCCAAGGTCAGAGAATCGTAGCCCTTCTTTCATGGATTCCTCACTACCTGTTTCTATGGTGGTCAGATTTCTCCAAGCTGAAATACTCAATTGAGTGCTCGCCGAGCGACCTGAACCAACATTCCTTTGGTAGGAAGAACTTGGGTGGTTTGATGCACTGTCGTTGTTTTGGGAGTAAGTTTGTCTCCAATGAGTTTACTGGATCTCAAGTGCATGAGAGTATTTCGACAGGGGAAATCACTACTCCAACTTCTTCAATTGCTTTGCTGCTCTGATGAACTGTCTTTTCTGACCGTGAACTAGTAGATATCCGTGAAACCGCAGAGAATGGTTCACATCATGAAATAGTAGAGAGCAATTCACGCAAGTTATAAACACAACCAATGGCTCTTTATTTTTGTAATTTTTGGAAAAAATAGAAAAACAAAGTGTCACCCCTTATAGCTCACGGTAGCAAGGTTGGTGACGAAAGCATCAAAATTGGAAGAAAAAACCAGTGTAGCTTTTCTCTAGGCTCTCCCAAGTACTCACCCACACTTTCAACACACGGTTTTCTGCAATTCTTTCTCTACTACTCAAACCTTATCTACACAGTGTCTTTACATTGCACCTTCCAAATGCAAAGGCAATGGTGAATCTTGCATAGTGGGAGCTGAAGTTCTAAGAGGGTGGAAGAAACAAATGTGTTTCCTTGGCAACGTCGCCAAAAATGTTATGAGCTACTGCACCTCCCAAGAGGGAACTCCACACAACTACAAACAAGAGAAGGAATAGACACAACAATCATTGGGTACTTACTGATGCTTCGAGCTCACGTCCCTTGAGGCTCCCCAAGCTTGCTTTGGAAGCTCCACTCCTCCGAATTCCACCTCCACGCTATCACCGCCATCGTAGAGTCGCTCGTCGCAGCACGAATGCAAGGCAATCGACCTCTCACTCTCATACACATGCATGTATGAAAGAGACACATGTACTATAGTACACACACACTCTCTCTCTCTCTCTCTCTCTCTCTCTCTCTCGACAAAGCACAAGAGTTCTCATAGTACAAAGGGAGATTGTGTCATGTCATTATGAGAATTGCCTTTTATACAACTGGCCCTTATTCACACTTGGGCATCCAAAACTTACTAATTTAGGCCTTGGGTGGCCAGTATCTCAATACAACTTTTATAGTGCCTTTAAAAAAAAAAGACATGACATTTATTAATGTTTTCAATTAGAGGAGCATCTTTGTTATTCCAAAATGGGATTAACAGTCCATGCTAGTCTAGTTAATAGAATAAACATAAAATGAGCCAATATGTAATCCTTGATAGATCACAAATCATAGGTTTTGCATGAGTAGCCATAGCTCATTTTTTCATTTGAAGGGTAAAACTTCAACGATTTTTCTAAATCCCATTTTTGTTTGTTTGAAGTTTAACCAATTTTCTAAATCCCTTTACATCTAAATCAGACTTTTCAAAATTAAGCTTTTCTATGGAAGGGGCGAAATTATTCCTCTAGGTTGCAAATTTGGTTCTGCAGTCAAGATCTCATCGTACATGCGTGCTAGAGCCTCCCTCCAGGGCCTCAACCCCTATTGTGTAAGAGTGAATTGGTGGGTTGGCAATGGCGCGGATCAAGCCCAGGGCTCTGCTCATGCAGAGCAAGCAGAAGAAGGGTCCCTCCCGCATGAGCAAGTCCTTCGTTTTCGTGGGCACCGCCCTCTTCGCCTTCCTGCTGCTGATGCTGGCCCTCCGACTCAGGCAACACAGGCCCAAGCTCTCGGTGAGCCCCGATCCTTCCAATATGATGTATTTAACCCTTCCCCACGCTTTTTTCTTCCTTTTTCTTCTTCTTTTTGGAGTGGAATAAAACAACATGAGATTTCATTGCTGTAGAGATCTGAAAATAAGATTGTCCTACCGCCACTCCATGCCATGCAGATCTTTAGGCGGACATGCCACTTATGATGGCTAAGCCATGTATGATTGTCCTACCTCCACTCCATGCTATGCAGATCTTTAAGCGGACATGTCACTCCACCCTCGTAGTGTATTCTGCGAACTGGTCATTAGGTACTGTATGGTTGTCTGACAAGGAACGGCTTCGAATTCTGAGAGTGAGAATGAAGAAAGATCATTGATGGCTAAGCCATTTATGATTGTCCTACCGCCACTCCATGTCCTACCACTACTCTATGCTATGCAGATCTTGTGCATCACACCTGTGATATCTGGGACAAATTTACAACATGGTAAGATGCCCGGGTTGTTTACAGATCCCAAAGACCACCACTATCCTACTCGTAAGTGAGACTATGTAACAACTGCTTGTAGTACATCAAGGAGGGCATTTGGGAGCTCACCTCCAGTTTGTTCAATGCACAATGGATCGATCTGTATAACTAACTAGCTAACACTCCTTAGCAAAAGAAACCTTTGAATGGCCATTAGTGTACTCAACATGAGAGGGCTCTCCCTTTCCTTCTAGGCCGAAAAAGGACTACTACAGTCTTCATCCTCTACAGTAGGTGTACATAACCCAAGAAGCCTCCTTGACTGGTATTTTTCTTAGTATGAATTGGTAGTTTTGACTGTGAGTTATGCACACATATCATATGGTGAATTTAACCCCGAAAGCTGGAAATGTGGCCTCAGGCTACAAGTATGGTCATTGGATATACTACCCATAAAAAATGCATTGTCTTAAGGGGGGGACACAATCTTTCAATAGGAGCCATCGCTTAGGTGGAGCTCTCCTCCCAACTAGCCTCAATGACCTCTGCAGTTAGGTAACAGCAGCCATAGTGGACTCACATGATGATCAGGCATTGCTGCCTAGGGTTAAAGTGTGTTAGTGGTACATGCAGAGCTTGGAAGAGTGGTCTGTTTCTTGGTGGTGCAGGGCATAGGGCTGTTTAGCGGTGTAGGAGGCTACAGGGGCAGAGAATGGCGGGAAGAACATAGTAAACTAAGGCGTCGTAGTCTAGGAGCGGGGGACCTGTGAAGGCACAAGGTGCTAAGCATGATTGAACCTAAAGCAGGAGTATGATTACATTGAGAGGAGCTGCTGTCAACAAACAGGCGAGAGAGTGCCAAGCCAAAGAACTGAACAAGTGAGTGAGTGATAGGCCAAAACAAATGGATGTACAAAGCCTAATACCATGCATAAGAGAGCATGGACATGTTTAAGCTTTGATTGGGTTGTACACGTTGATAGAATGTACAACGGAAGAAGGGAAAGTGGAAACACAAGAGAGAGAGAGAGAGAGAGAGAGAGAGAGAGAGAGAGAGAGAGAGAGAGAGAGGAAACACGGGTGTAAACCTGCTCTCAATATCATCAACCAAGAATACATGTCCCAAGCAAGAGGGGAGAAGACCTCGTATGTGAGGGACTGGAGCAAACAATGCTAAAGCCCAAGCAATGAAAAAGGAGTGAGGGTATGCTGGCTATATGCCTAGAAGTAGGCAGCCGACCAGCTCACGACTAGGGAAAAAAGTGCGAGAATAAATATGGGTAAATGGTGTGAGGGGTGACCAGCCCCGCTAGCTAACATGGTCAAAGGACACCAAACAGGAAGCCATTTTATGGAGCCTTGGGCACTTTTTTCCCTAGTTGTGAGCTGGTCGGTTGCCCACTTATGGGCATATATATAGCCAGCATACCCTCACTCCTTTTTCATTTCTTAGCATTGTTTGCTGCAGTCCCTCACATACGAGGTCTTCTTTCCTCTTGCTCGGGACATGTATTCTTGGTTCATGATATTGAGAGCAGGTTTACACTTGTGCTTCCTCTCCATCTTTCTCTCTCACTCTCTCTCCTGGAGAAGGTATGAAAAACCTCAAAACCAACCAAGATCAGATCCTATAGATAATCAATCCTGGGAGAAGCAGGCTGCTCCTCATCATTGGAACCCTCTGAGTCTATCTGCTCAAATTTTGTAACAACTTACAAGAGTTGTGCCAAATGCTGAAAAGAAGCATCCTCTGGAAAGACTCTGTAGAAAAGATTCTGGAAGTACCATTGTTCCCTAGGCACGGTTAGCAACCATAGATCCAAAGCATCCCACGGGGTCCAAAAGTCGATCCTCCAAAACAACAAACCTGCACACAGCATCAAACTAGCAGGGGGAGGGGCATCCTCAAGAGCATCACAAAGAGAGGCAGAGGTAAGACTCCTCATAATGAGGAAGGGAAGCAGGAATATAAACTGCAGTGGTAACAAAGTACTCAAGAGCATCACTGATAGCGGAAGACTCTTCCATAAGTAGAATTAGATCTCAAGAATCAACAACAAATAAGTGAACCATTGTACTTGGCGGCCACCTTTCCACACGGCGATCACCCATGGCTTCACCACCACCCCTGTCCCCTCGAATCTTTGCCACCTTTCCTTATATAGGAAAAAGATGCGTTTTTCTCAAAAACGCCAAATGCAATAGCAAAAACGCATGCCTTTAAATATTATTTTTATCCTTCAAAGGTTTAAAAACCTTATGACTTTAAAAATCCTTTTTGTCCCCTTTCACACTTGGGCTGGCCACACTTATAGGTTTCCTTTTCACATTCAAACTTGATGCTTGTCCACACTGTGCGTCCTGTGCCCGTGCTTGTGTCCACGTGCTCGTTGTCCAGAGGGAAAAACACAGGGTCGTAACAGATCCTTTCGTATGTGTGTGGATTATAGAGCTTTGAATAAGCTTACCATCAAGAATCGGTTTTCGATTCCACGCATAGACGACATTCTTGACAAGTTGGATGGATTGACATGCTTTAGCCGAATTGATCTCAAGAGTGGATATCATCAAGTGCGTGTAGTGCCTGAAGATGTACACAAAACTGCTTTCAGGACAACATTTGGGCTTTATGAGTATCTTGTTATGCCTTTTGGTCTTACAAATGCCCCGTCTACAGGGCATAGAGCTTGAGTTTGGCCATTGTTTTTGAAGAACTCCGTAAGCATAAACTGTTCATAAATGCAAAGAAGAGTGAGTTCTTCTTGTCAGAAATACATTATCTTGGGCATATTGTGTCCAAAGATGGAGTGCGGATGGATCCTGCAAAGATTGATGCAATTCGGAATTGGCCCGAATTGAGTTCGGTGTATGAGATCCGTAGTTTTCTTGGATTATGCTCTTACTACCGCAGGTTCATTCGGCACTTTGCATGATTTGACAAAGAAGAAGGCCGTGTTCAAATGGACTAATGTAGAGAGGGATGCATTCCTTAAATTGAAAGATGGAACTACTCATGGTCCAGTGTTGATCATTCTGGATTTGCAAAAGCCCTTTAGTGTGGAATGTGATGCATCTGGAAATTGCATAGGAGCTGTTCTTAATCAAGAGGGACATGCCGTGGCTTATGAGAGCCGTAGATTGCATGATGCAGAGCTATCTCTTGGCATTTATGAGAAAGAGCTCTTGGCTGTAATTCATGCACTTACTATATGGAAACATTACCTTCTTGGGGCTGATTTCACTGTCAAGATAGATCACCAGAGTTTGAGGTATTTTCTTACCCAAACTAAGCTGTCAGAGAAGCACATGGGGATGGCCAATTTCCTCTCTATGTTTCATTTTCAGATTTTGCACACCCCAAGAAAGAAGAATGTAGTGGCTGATGCATTGTCACGAAAGCCGTATGTAGCAGCTATCTCGGTTGCCTCTCATGGGGACTTGTTTGCCATGCGTGATTTGTATCATACGGATGCTGATTTTGCCACTATTTGGGCTGATTTGATGGCTTGTCATGCACATGCCTCATATGTGATCAAAGAGGGTTATCTCATGAAAGATAATTGCCTATGTGTGGTGTCTGACATGAGGCAAAAGGTTTTGGATGAGTGCCATGCTCCTCCATATGCTGGTCATAGAGGCATAATGCCTACTACGCACATGATTGAGCGGTATTTCTTTTGGCCAGGTATGTAGAAGGACATAGAGGCACATGTACGTGCATGTATCTCCTGTCAAAAGGTAAAATTTGATAGGCAAAAGGCACCAAGTTTGCTTCAGCCATTGCCTATTCCCACGCAGCCATGGGGAAAAAATACAATGGATTTCATTATGGACTTGCCACGGACCCAACACGGTAATAATGCAATTTAGACAATTGTGGACAGGTTTGGCAAGCAAGCTCACTTCTTGTCGATCAAAAAGACCATCAAAGCTGAGCATATGGTTAAAATCTTGCACAAGTGTTCAAGCATCATGGAATGCCGAAATCCACTGTGTGGATAGAGATCCCAGGACTACAAGTCTCTTTTGGCGGGCCTTATTTGATAATATGGGCACCAAATTGGACTTCTCATCAGCTTATCACCCTCAAACGGATGGGCAAAGTGAGGCTGCAAATTCACCCGTGTTGGATCTTTTGAAATGTTATGTGGCGGATTAGAAGTCTTCTTGGGAGAAGTACTTACCGCTTGTGGAATTTGCATATAACAACACGGTGCATGCATCCACAGAAAAGGCCCCGTTTGAGATTGTTTATGGTAAGGTGGTTTTGCCACCCATCCTTCACACAAAGGATGAGATATTTGCAGTTGATGAGTATGTAAGAGACTTGGATATTGCTTTTGCTCAAGTGCGGACAGCCATTGCAAGGTCAGCTGCCGACAAGCATAGAAGGCAATTGGATGTTAAAGAGAATGATTGGGTATTGCTGAAATTTGAGAAAGCAAGACTTGCAAAGAGGCCTGGCAAAGAGGGTGCATATCCTAAGCTTGCAATCAGGTACTATGGGCCTTTTCGAGTGATCGAGAAGATCAATGAAGTGGCTTTCAGATTGGCATTACCTAGTCATTGGCACATACACAATGCCTTTCACGTGAGTCTCCTTTGCAAGTATGTAGGGCCGGAGCCCAGTAAAATGGTCATTGAGGATCTACCAGAAGTGGAAGAGCTTGAGGGGATCTTGCAGCCAGAGCAGATTGTGTATCACAAGAAACGCAAGCTTGCTGCAGGCAAAGTTGTGAGGCGTTACCTTGTCAAGTTTAAGAACCATCTTCCCATTGATGCTAAATGGGTAGATGATATATTTGGATGCTTTTCAGTTGCGGACAACTGTTTAGAAGCCGAGGGGAGATGTCACCATTTGGCCACCCAATTGGTCCACCTGTGCTTTCTCATCATGTATGTCTGTACATGCCCGGAAATGCTTGTTGGTTTGGTGTTCCATTGGGTCTGGTACCTCGTGTACTTGCCTGGAGCACGTCTATTTTGGTATAGTCTCATGAACGGGGATTGTCCATACTAATGCTGCATTGCATAGCATCTTTATGTGCATTGAAATTGCATGCTTTTTTCATGCTCGCTTGATCAATGTGTAGTTCTGGGTATGGGGACGCCGCCCGCGAACCGTGCGTGTGAAATTGTCTGCTGACATGGTTATGTGGCATGTGACAAGTGGTAAGCATTGGTCATAAACCTAGCCTTAGGAGTTAGCACTAATTTATAAGTGAGTGTGTACACACTTCATTAAGTTTTGGGTGACCAAAACTCACTTATAAATTATGACTAGCTCGGTGTTCACACACACTGATGTCCCGAGGTGGACATAACCCAATGTCCACTGCCCAGACCTTATCCCCTTTGTACAAAGGGAGTAACCAGCCATGTGTCCACTCTAGCTTGCTCCACAAAGCACTTGCCTGCCACCTACACCGCACAACTCACCACCTCACTCCTCTCTCTAGAGATTGGTGCCTCCTTCAGGAGGGCTGTTGGGCTGCATTTTCTACTCTTTCTCCTACCCAACTCCATTTCCAAGCTTGCTAAGGTATTTCTCAAGCTTCCAAGAGTGTTTCCGGATGCTAATCACTGTCGTACACACTCCCAATGACTGAAATTCAGCAAAGCAGCTCTCTTTCTTGCTGTAATTTCTGGTCTTTTTGCTGAAAACCCTAATTTCAGCCCTCCTTTCTCAAGTTGAACCATAGGAAGCTTTCCCAAGGTTCCCTTCATCCTCTTGAAGACTTTTGCTGCGAAGAAATGCGACAAATCGAAGATCTCATCACTCCAAGGACTTCCATCGCGAAGACTTCCGTTGTCATCAACTCTACTTGCAATTGGTAAGCTTTTATGCTTAAATATGGAAGCAAGTAGTAGGAGGGAGGAACCGGATTACAAGATCACATACCTTATGTAGTGTTCTCTTGTCCTACGTACTCTCTTGCAGATTGTTGCTACCATGTGTTGGTGGAACAATAGAGAGCAAATGGTAGGGAATATGGGCACTTGAGAGGGTAGTGTGGATTGCAAGTTTACATCGGCAATCACTTGTTTGCAATACTGTATTCATATGCATTGGTATGGAAATCTGGTCAGAAATGCCCATGACACTATGTACTTGATTCTCCCAAGATCAATATACTTTATTTGAGGGAGGGGTTGGCCGTTCCGGCTCATTGTGTGTCTCTTGTCAATTCAGCAAATTACTTCTTGTATTTGAGTAAGTGTCCATCAAATCTTAGTGTATTTAAGTGTATTGATTAGCATTGTGTTCAACCAAGTTACAACAGTCCTCTCTGCTACACTCGGGACTGCAGCCCTCTCTGCTACACATCGGGATGACAGTCCTCTCTGCTTCAGGTACGCAGCACCCGTGTCACCAGAGCTTGCACCACTCGGGATGGTAGCCCTCTTTGCTTCAGGTATGCAGCACCCGTGTCATTAGAGACTGCACCACCATCATCATCATTGACGTTACCTTTTTTCGCTGCCACTATCACCTCGAAGTGCTTTTCGTCACATCGACGCAAGCCTTCGTCATCGACCGTGCTTCAGCTGCGACGTCTTCTCTGCTTCAGCACTGGTCCTCTTTATGCTCAGAGTAACCTCTCATATGAGTGCTCTTGTACATATCTGCACTCACCCTTTTATATATACACTCACATATTTCATGCTGTGTGGTTTTACTCTGATCTCTCGTATATCTGGTCCTTCCGTCCTTTTGCCCTCACAGAGCCATCATGAGCAAAGGGATTGAAGACCTCGAGAGCACACAGCATGGATCGTCTACCCGCACTCCCGGAGGACCGATTTTCTCACCAGAAGGTGCTTCTCCAAACTCTGATCTGGACCACATAGGGAATGTTATTTCTTACTCAGTGGAGAATCCTGTTCAAGATCATACTTTGGGAGACGATCAACCCATGAACATCACCTCATCCACACCACCTTTGCCATCACGATCGCCCTCTCTGACTTCATTAGATTTTGATTCCAGAGGGGGATACATTCCTTCTGCCATTGTGATTGTGTGGGACCTTGGCATACTTCATCTTCTTTCATCTTCTCTCATGGTCCCCTTTTTGGCCTGAGAGGGGGTGTGAAGAAACAACACTTTTTCCAGCCCTAAAAAGGGACTTTCTGGATATTTTATATTTTATATTTTTGGGGTTTTTGTCTTGGTTGCTGGCCTACACCTTTATGGTGACCGACCAGCACCCCCCCTTCACTATATATAGCATTGCCTATACCTCATCACACATGTACCACTTCATCCGCATATCAGGTACCATCTGGCCACCTTCAGCAGGACTCATATCTGTGTTTTCCTTTGCTGGTCCAGGCCGCCTTTGTTAGCAGTCATCTCTTGTCTGTATATTTACACCAGGGCCTTTGTTGTGGGTGTCCTTACCTGATTTAGGTGTTTTCTCATTTTTCCCCACTCTCCATATTTTTTCCCTATTATTCCCTTTTTTTTTTTGTTGTGTGGAGGGCTGTCAGCTGCCCGCCTGCCTCTGTGTGGTATCCGACGTGACTGTTAGGAGCTGGCCGACTCAGTTGGTGCTGGCCGACAAGGTTTATAGCAGCCGATTGGAGTGCTAGTGGTCGTGTACATTCAGAGGGCAGTCTGGCTGTTTTTCAGCAGGCCGACTGGTCATCTGGGGCCATATAAAATGGCCCCTTGCCCCCTCACACTTCATATCTTGTATCTGGGATTTTCTCGTGTGTATATAGCAGAGTTATACGCTTCTCTCTCTCTCTCTCTCTTCATTTCTGCGTCTTTCTGCTGTGCACTTGCTCTAGTGTTTTCAGATCTTGTCTTCATCTCCGTTGCATATTCTGACATGGTATTAGAGCTCTAGGCTCTTGGAAGATCTTAGGAACTGTGTGAGCAAGAGGGGGGCTGTTTGTGTTGCTGATTGGAGGACTGTTTTGGGCCATACGGGAAGAGGAGAAGCAAGCGAAAGGCGGGCCTTGTTGCTGGACAGCCACTTGCAGATTTAGTTCTTCATTTTTTCCCACCCACCCTCCCTTTTCAGTTACACCCCCGCAATGGCAGATTTACTTGAGATGGCTGAGAAGCACATGAAGATCCCAACACTCCCCACGTTCCCAGTGGACCGTCAGTTGGACGGGAACAACTATGGCATATTGAAGGTAATGATGGAATCTGTATTGAAGTCTTATGACCTTGCTGATTTCATTGTTGTTGGGGTTCCACGGCCGGAGTTAGAGGAAGGGGAGTTACCCTTTATTCGGAAGGAACGGGAGGCACAGGCACAGTTATGGGATCGTGTCAATGCCAGAGTTCGTTCTTTCATCTTCCTCAATTGCACACCACATGTGATCAGGTTCTGAGGCCTTAACTGGCCAATGGTCGAAAGGCCGTAATAACAAGGGCAAAGGGAAGGCTTCATCGGAGAAGTCTTTTGAGAGGAAGCCCGACTCAGACCGAGAGAAACTGAAGGCCGAGAGGACATATAATGATTGTGGCGAGAAAGGCCACTATTGGAGGAAGTGTCCCATGATTCTTCAGCTTCAACTGCAAAGACTCCAACCTTTGTGCACTTAGAGATAATGGACACGGATGCTTCATCTTCTTCGAGCGAGAAGGAAGTTGGCTTCACTGCAAAGGATACTCGGGAATGGATTCTTGATAGTGGTGTTTCCAGGCACATGACTCCTTCCCGTGACTTCTTTCTGGATCTAAAATGGCAGTTAGGTTGCATTTTTATTGGCGACAATTCCACCATACCGATACACAGTGAGGGCCGAATGGAGATCATTCTCGATGGCAGAGGGGGTAAGCATTTCTCTCGTGTTCTTTGTTAGAATGCGCAGCGGAAGACTAACGCACGTAGGAGACGCATCACCATTGAGCACCACGAACACCCCCAACGAGCACTGCAACATCCCTCCAGCGGGCTCCCATCTCCCGGTGAGCTGTCTCCCAAAACGCCGGCCGAAGGAGATGACTATGACAAGGTGCCACTCTAGCCTATATATGGCTCTTCAACTTCCCATGCTTCCACTTATGGGATAATCCAAGGCACCTTCTAGCCATAGATTACACGCTCGAAATCGCCAACCTTCCAACACCCTCCCTTGATTCGAGCTCCGCAAGCCACCGAGGCGTGAGGGGGTTGCCCTGGACCACACACGCCTGAGCCGCCGAGGACCACACACGCTCGGGCTCTAATACCGTGTCAGATGCGCAGCGGACGACTAACGCACGTAGGAGACTCATCACCATCGAGCACCACGAACACCCCCAACGGGCAGTGCAGCATCCCTCCACCGGGCTCCCATCTCCCGGTGAGCTGCCTTCCAAAACACCGGGCGGAGGAGATGACTATGACAAGGTGCCACTCTAGCCTATATATGGCTCTTCAATTCCCCATGCCTCCACTTATGAGGCACCTTCTAGCCATAGATCACATGCTCGAAATCGCCAACCTTCCAACATTCTTTACGTCCCCGCACTTGGTTTTCATTTGTTGTCAGTGCATGAGGTGTGCAAGACTGGCTTTTGGGTGGAGTTTGAGGAGCATTCTATTGCTCTACGGGACCGCGAGACTGGCTAGGTGTCATGTGCACAGTGTGTATCTACTGTGTGCTACACGCACACAACACTAGCTTTGAGGTTTGGGGAAGCTTGGAGCTAGGCAGGCTGATTGGCGAGCTGAGTTAGGGATAGACTAACGGGCGGGCACCCAAGTATGGACGGGCGAGCGCCCAAGTATGGACGCCCGATGACTGGCCAAGAGCCTATAAAAGGGTGGCCAAGGTTAGTCATTAGTCATATAGAGTCTCGCGTGTCTTTGTGAGAGCTCCATGGTCAGGAGCATGGATCTAGTGCAGACCTGCACCTGCTTCATGCAGGAGGCCGGCAGCAGTCTCGAGGCCCGCGAGGGTAGTTTCGTGGCGGTATGGGACATCACGAGGTAGAGATTGATCGGTACGTTCATCTAGTTAGCTTAGCGCGTGGCTCGGTGTGGACAGCCAAGACTTGTGGGCTTGCCCACGGCTGTCAAGGTTGGGAGGTGAGTCAGGCGTGCACCCCCGTTATGTTTGTTTGGTTTGTTTGCAGGTTTCGAGTCTTGTACCAGGAGCGTTCTACGAGGAGATCCTAGGGGGATTTGATAGTGGTATCAGAGCAAGCCTCGTGAACGAGCAAGTCGGTAGGTAGAGAAGATGAGGTCGAAGAAAAGGTATGAGTTCGAGAAGCTTGCTGTTTTTTTTGTGCATAATGGTGTTTTTCAGATTCAGTATGTTGCTTTTTCATCGTAGGAGCCCGTGATGATGGAGATTGTGGTCGAGAAAGGGTTGGTTTGCTTAGCAAGAAGAAGGGCTGTATGTTTGCAATTGTTTGAACAGTTTGGAGAGAGAAAAGAAGACAAAGCCTGTCGGTTGTTTGTGAGAGAGAGAAAGAGAGAGAGAAGTGATGCCTGGTGTGTAGCGTAGCCCTGAAGCTTGTATGCGCAGCCAGGGCAGGTGGAACTGCAATCGTTGGTGGCTGGTATACACAAGCAGGCAGGCGGACCAGTACTTGCACATCGGCACGTGGGCTGTTTTGCGCAGCTAGGCACAGGCGATTACTTGTATGCACAGGTAGGCGCAGGCGCAGGCACAGGCACCCATGATGATGTGCAGGCGAAAGCACATGATGGGTGGCGGTTTTTTTAAAGCTTTTGCTATTAAAAAAGAAAAAACAAACCCCCATCCGATATGAAACCGGCCTCTGGTAGAAACCAAAGTGCGGTAGACTAGCAGTCACCTTTCCAAATGTAGTCCAGACAAATAACAAATGAACAGGAGCTAGAATGCTCCAGAACAAAAAGGAAAACGACACCTGTTGGCCCCAAAGCTTGGCGCCCCTTTCGGTATTTCTTTATTCAAATTCAATGGAAAGTTTAATTGAGTACAACAAAGCCAGTCAGGGAAAGTAAACCTGCATTCCAATCTGGCAGCCCTCAAGGCCTCTTAGCATAGAGGATTCACATACAGATCTGTGTCCCACAAAAGCAACACACTGTGGTTTCCTCTAATCAACCAAGACAATACAACAGGGCAGCCTTGAGCACGCATTTGGCTGTTCCATGTTCATGGCTTCAAACTCAGCCTAAATACAAATCCACTGTCCAACTCTGTTTCCACCCTTCAAACTGCCATACCCCTCCTCTCACAAAGGGCCAGAAGAAACAACTCTGCAGACATAAGCCAGTGGAAAGAAAGAAAGATATGTTCAGAGTTTACCAACTGTTATGCGCAGTTCTGCACCGGAGGGATTGACCGTACCAGTCTGTACTAGCAGCCGCTTGTATCAGCAACTGTGCAACACACGTGTGCACTTGTCCGTACAGGTTTGTACTTGCAGCACACGTGTGTACTTGTTTTTCTGTTAAATGTGGCAGGCGCATTTGTCAAACCAAAGGGCATAACTAAGAACTCATATAGTCCAAAAGTGGTCTGAAATGTTGTCTTATGCACATCCTCGGGTCTAATGCGTATCTGATGATACCCACTTTTCAAGTCTATCCGACTAAAGACCGTCGAGCCCTGTAAGCGGTCCAATATGTCATCGATCCTCGGAATAGGGAATCGATTCTTGATGGTATTCTTGTTTAGCGCCCTGTAATCTATACACATGCGCCAAGAACCATCTTTCTTTTGCACTAAGAGTACAGGTGAGCAAAAGGGTGATGAGCTAGGCTAGATCAACCCTTTATTCAACAACTCTTGTATCTGACTCATAATTTCTTCTTGTTGGGCTGCACTAACGTGGTACGGCGGTCTATTTGGTGGAATACTCCCCGGAATTAGATCAATAGCATGATCTTTTGGCCTTTCCGGAGGAAGTTCTCCTGGCAATGACTCGGAAAAACAATCTTGGAACTCACGCAAGAAATCAGTCCTGTCTTTATCTAATATAGACAAATTAGATTCAGACTCATCATCTTTTGCATCCTTTACAAAAATCAAGTACGCGGAAAGATGCTTTTTCATTACTGATGAAATTGCCGAAGCTGATACAATAGGAACACATTTCCCTTTAAGCTTTACATCCAAAATATGCTATGAGTCAAAGTAATCTTCCTGTTGTATGTATCCACCACCGCATGTACTCTATGGCACCATGGCATACCCAACAAAACATCACATCCATCAAGTGGCATGATGAAGAACTCCTCACTGTCCACATAACCCTGCACATGAAGCCTGAGCTTCCCAATAATAGGAGTAATGGGTTCTGCATACCCAAGACAAGCCATATTAGCCTCATACAAAGGCCCCATCTCCTCTGCACGGATCCCTAATCGGCCAGCCAAATCGGGTGAAATAAAGTTGGCTCTAGCACCTGTGTCAAAGAAAATCAAGGCATTTTGATCTCTCACTTTGCCCCATGCCCTGCACAACTCAGTCTCTTCACCACGTGGCTGTTCCCCAACAAGATCAGGAACTAACCCTGCAGAAGGTTTTGGTTTCTTAGACTTGGGCTCCCCTTTAGTGTCAGAGTTTTTTTGGGACAGTTAAAAGACATATGTCCCTCCTCTGTACAGTAAAAACATTTCCGAGCGTCCATCAAAGCCTGTCTCTCCTCAGGAGTTCTCTTGGGCATTGTTAACTTCTTATATCGCTTCTCTGTAGACTTTTTTGCATCACGTGAAGCATGCCCTGACTTTTCAGATTTCTTGCTTGAGCTTTTACTTCCTTTAAATCCAGATGAGACCCCAGTAAGTAACGCATTTGCTGTCATAGCATTCTCTATCATCTGCGACATATTTGTTACTCCAGTCTTTATGCAATAGTCACGCACTTCCTTGGGCAGCCCACAACAATACTTCTCCACCTGCTCAGACAAAGGCACTGCACGATAGAAAGTAACTGGGAGTAAAGCTTCCCAAAACTTCTTATTATAATCCTCAAGATTTTCACACTTTGATGCATCCAACTTGTGCCATGTTGTCATTACATCCACCTCAAAGTAGATGTGAGCCATACGGAAGAGAACACCTGCTTAAACTGTATCCAAGTAGATGGTGCTATGCCCTGTAAAAGAAGAGTGGACCACCACTGCAATGCATTGCCCTTGAGAAAAGTCGCAGCTTTTCGTGTAATTTCCACCACAAAAAGTAGCATCAAACTGCTGTAAAAAGGTAAGTGCCTTTAGCTTATCTTTGGCCCCACTGAACGTGTCAAATTTCACTGCAGCTCCTCTTTCCTTATAATCCTTCCCCTTACCCATAGGCGTTAGATTATCGTAAGGAAGTGGCTTCACAAGATTGCTACCCCTAGCATTCATGCCCATCATAGGATCAACATTGCCAGTTCCCACACCTGGCATTCCATACATTCTAGCCATGTTTCCAAACATACCACTATGCATACCGGGCTGCATGCCCCCATACATGTTTCCTTGCATTCCGGGCTGCATGCCCCCAAACATGTTTCCTTGCGTTCCGGACTGCATACCACTATACATATTCCCTTGCATACCAAGCTGAAAACTAGCTCCAAAATTCCGTGGAATACCCATGCCTCCCTGAGTATAACCCCCAGTCATGGATTGGAACACAGAGCCACCACCAAAATAGCCTGGATGCATAGACTGCTGTGGAATAGATGGTTGTCCGAAAAAGGAACTCTGTGAGTTGGCACCAAAAGTATGTTGCATGTTCGGAAACTGTCCAAACGATGGATCCTGTGGGAAGGCACCACTATTGCCCTGAGGCTTAGAACGCACTTTCTTCTTTTCAGGCTCAGAACAGGATCTCATAAATTCAGCAAACTTCTCACTTTGAGTGAGCTGCATAAACACATCCATCACACCTGCCAAACGATTTTTATTGAGCATCATCTTCCTCTCTACTAGGCATGTCTTCTGGCTGTGTTACATCCTCATATTGTGCATCTACTGCAGCCTGTTCTCCTGCAAGAATATCCTCAGATTCATTTCTCTCAAGAGAGGCCTCTTGCTCTTCCTCTTCATCATAAAAATATTCATCTTCTGTGTCAGACATGTTGCTGAATTTTTCAGCAATGACTTTCCTCGAGACAACCACGAGCTCACCTACTTAAGAAAGTTGATGAATGGTCCTGGCAACGAAACCTTGAAACCGGCCTCTGGTAGAAACCAAAGTGCGGTAGACTAGCAGTCACCTTTCCAAATGTAGTCCAGACAAATAACAAATGAACAGGAGCTAGAATGCTCCAGAACAAAAAGGAAAACGACACCTGCTGGCCCCAAAGCTTGGCACCCCTTTCGGTATTTCTTTATTCAAATTCAATGGAAAGTTTAACTGAGTACAACAAAGCCAGTCAGGGAAAGTAAACCTGTGTGTGGGAGAGATGGAATTAGGGTTAGGTTCATGTGTGGGAGACATACACAGGGAAACAACAAGGGAGAGAGAGAGAGAGAGAGTTGTGGGGATAAGTCATCTCATGAGGCATGAGTGTGTGACTCCCCTATCACACATGTATATTGCACTAGTACACATAGTGCACTTAGTACATTAAAAGTACTAAGTGTACTATGTACTATAACTTATGGGCTTGTACACACTATAAGGGTGGGCATAGTGCCTTTACCCCAACAACCTGCATGTCCAATCTGGCAGTCCTCAAGACCTCTTAGCATAGAGGATTCACATACAGATCTGTGTCCCTCAAAAGCAACACACTGTGGTTTCCTCTAATCAACCAAGACAATACAACAAGGCCGGAGCACGCATCTGGCTGTTCCACGTTCATGGCTTCAAACTCGGCCTAAATACAAATCCACTATCCAACTCTGTTTCCACCCTTCAAACTGCCATACCCCTCCTCTCACAAAGGGCCAGAAGAAACAACACTGCAGCAGACATAAGCTAGTGGAAAGAAAGAAAGATATGTTCAGAGTTTACCAACTGTTATGCGCAGTTCTGCACCGGGGGGATTGACCGTACCAGTTTGTACTAGCAGCCGCCTGTATCAGCAACTCTGCAACAAGTATGCACCCGTCCATACAGGTTTGTACTTGCAGCACACGTGTACCTGTCTGTACTTTTCTCCTTGCAGCTGCCTCAAAACTGTACTTGTAGCTGTCCTTTTGATGCGTCGCCTGTACCCTGGTGATGCGCCGCCTGTAGCTGTCCTTTTGATGCGCCGCCTGTAGCTGTCCTTTTGATGCGTCGGAAGCGCCACCGCCTGTACCAGCTGTACGGGACTGAACTGTACCCGTCTGTACCTGCTAGACAGGGCTGTCATTACCCTCCTGCACCTGTCCGTACAGGTCAACACCTGCAGCTGCCTATTTGATGCGCTGCCTGCACAGCATTCGCCCTGCAGTCACCTTCAATAGCCTGTACTTGCAGCACCCGTACCTGTCGTACCAGTGTGTACCTGCAACCTGTACCAGCCTGTACTAGACGTCTTGCTGCTGCTGTACTGTACGTCTTCTCTCTACGCAGCCAACCGACTTGTACCAATCTCGCCAGCCAACCGATTCCTCCTCTGCAAAAAGCAAGTGAGAGAGAGAGAAAGAGAGAGAGATGGAAAGGAGGGGTGTACTCCAAAAGTTGAGTAGCCCTCTCTCCATAAATATCTTAGGCCCCTTTTTAAAGTTTATTAAAGTTTCTAAGGGCCACTTATGCCTAGGGGTCACCCAAGGTTAAAACATTATAAATATTAAATCCCTTGGTCCCCCTTCACACTTAGGGATGTCCACACATATTACTATTTGTCCGGGCACCCAAGTATGAATCATGAAATATTTATCTTGCTCACCGACCACCATGCCCACACTTGTGCTGTTCCACTTTCACAGGGTCATGACACGATGCTTGCTTGTTTTGAACCTTAAAAGAGGGGTTTTAAAACTTCATTGCTTTCCAAGTGTTTTTTAAAAAAGAAAAGCAAAATATATATATATATATATATAAACACAAAAGCAATGCATAAACACACATGCTTTTCGGAAGGTCTATAAAATATCCCTCTAGTGGGCTTCTTGCCACACCTCTCTCGAGTTCTCAAGCTCTCAAGCTCTCTAGCACTCTCCTTGTGCAAGATAAATATTTTCTCTCCTTTTGCCCTCTTCAAGATGTCGACCCAAGAATTCGAGCTGGAGTCCCTTATCGAACATGAAGACCTGTTGGCTACGGAAGACACCGATGCCGATCTTTTCGACGATTATGTTTCAAGGAGATAGTGGACACTTGGTTACATAAGTGGCAAGTCCATTTTCAGTTCCATCCATATGATGATGGAAAAAAGATCCAATTAGCAGCAGGTTTTCTCTCAGGCAAAGCTTTGCGTTGGTGGAAGAAACTCAACCCTAAACCAACGACTTGGGCACAGTTCGAAGACGTCTTCAAGAAAGAATTCCTCAAGAAAGAGGATGACTATGATGTTGTTGTCCGGTTTACTACTTTGACCATGACCTTGCAGAACCTCACTTATGAGGTCTATCTCTAGAAATTTAGGGACTTGTAGATGCAAGCTACGAAGATGGATCCCACAACTCTTTTGGGATTCTTCGTAGCCGGTTTACCCGACTCATACCGTTTACAGGTTAAAAACAACAAATGCAAAACTTTGGACGAAGCCATTCATTCCGCTCGTATCTATGATGATACAATGATCTCCTCTAAGTCTCAACTCGTTACCGAGGAGGGAAACAAGCACAAAAGGAAGTTCTCTGCACCAATGGCTAGCACGACTGAAGGAAAGTCTTTTGACCAACCTTCGAAGAATTCAACTTCGACACTAGCGAAGAAGAAACGTCTCCTTAAGGCTTTGAAGCTCAAGAAGGAGGGACGACGTTTCATCTGCGAAGAAAAAGGACATATGCGTAACGAGTGCCCGAAGCAAAAGGGTGCAAAGACCAATGTAGGACCCAAGCCAAAGGCATCTAACTAGTTGTCTTTGACAGGTACGTTAGTTACTTTACTTTCTCGCCCTAGTACATGTTCTGATTGTCTGTTCAACTCTAAAGTTTTTTGCTTGCATGATCTTCTTCGAGTTTATGGAGAAGTGAATGGCCATAGAATCCACATTCTTCTAGATCCTGGCAGCTCACACAACTTTGCTAATTACAAACTTGTGCAGAAATTGGGTCTTGACACAACACCCAGCGATTATACCTATGAGATACGCCTACCTGTGGGTCGGCAAGTATGGGATCGAAAGGTGGAGATGCTACTGATCCGGATTCAGGACTACAAAGATACTCTGGAATGCTATATTATGCACCTAGAACATGTAGACTTGTTATTAGGGATTGAGTGGTTTAAGACTCTTCAAGTCCAGATAGATTGGTCTAGTCATATTTTTTCTTTTGAACATAGGAACACCCAGGATAGTATCTTAGGTAATTGTATACATCCCTCTGAGGGACCTCTTGTAAATATAGTTGATTTTGGTAGTATAATGGATTCTTTCTTGTATATTGCTTTCCATTCTGTATTGATTTCACTTTCTTTATTTCTCATACCTTCTATGGATGTCAATGAATTAAGTATATTTGAAAGCAAAGAATTACAGAAGATACTTGATTCGTTTCAAGATGTATTTCCTAAGGAACTGCCATCGGGCTTACCACCTGAAAGGGCAGTCGATCATCGTATTGACCCGATCCCTGGTGCTCACCCTGTTAATATTCCACCTTACAGGATGAGCCAAGTTGAGGAAGATGAGTTGGCTAAACAACTCGAAGATTATTTGAGGATGGGTCAGATCCGTCCAAGTTAATCACCTTGGGGTGCACCTGTGTTGCTTAGGAGAAAGAAGGACAACACCTGGAGAATGTGTATAGATTACAAGAGATTGAACAAGCTGACAATTAAGAACGGTTATCCTCTTCCTAGATCAGATGACCTAATTGACCGGTTAGCAAGAGGGAAATATTTCACGAAGATAGGTTTACGTACTAGCTATCACTAGATATGTATTCATGAAAGGCATGTCGAAAGAACCGCCTTTCGGACTAGGTATGGCCATTACGAATTTCTCGTATTACCTTTTGGGTTAACCAATGCTCCAACCACTTTTCAGCAAATGATGAACGATCTTTTTTGTGAACATTTGGGAAAATTTGTGGTTGTGTTCTTGGATGATATTTTGATATATAGTCGTACTCTTGAGGATCACGTTAGACACCTCACGATTGTCTTAACTATTTTAAGACAGAATCGACTATATGCTAAATTAAGTAAATGTGAGTTTTTCATGACAGACTGTCACCAGCCTGGACATTTCCCAGTCTGAAAGGGGTCTGGTGGACTCCAGGATGTTTAAATATTTGGAAAGTACAAGCTTTGGGAATGGGGGATTATCCTAGAATACAAAGGACCACACTCCTAAAATTTAGGAGAGTTGCTATTTTTGGCCCGACTCCGATGGAAATTCTGTTTGCGTCATTACATCTGGAATTGAGCAGATACCAAGAGTTGGCAAAGTGCCTATGACAGAATGTCTACCAGTTGGGATATTTTTAGAGGTAAAGATTATGGAAGGACCCATCTCTTAGATTGGGACATGTGGCAAGAAAGTGGACCAAAGTGAGACAAGTGGCCTGACACTTGTTATAAAGTGGATCAAAGTGAGACAAGTGGCCTCACACTTGTCACTTCAGCTATTGTGTGGCTCTCCACTTGTCATTGTAGCCTTCTCTTGCCATTTTAGCTCATGGGAGGCCCAAATCTATAAATTGGAGAGCTCTCTCTTCATTAATGGAGGCTCTCTTGCTGCACACTAGCCTCTACCACCGTTGAAGGCTTCTCTAATGATGGCTACTCTCTTTCTCTCTCTCTTGAAGGCTGCCCATGAAGAATACCGGCTGTTGGGGACTGTTTTGGAGGCTTCCATCGCGAAGAAATACTAAAGGCAAGGGTATTTAATCATTTATTATGATTTCTAGCCATTGTACTTGTTGCACCAGCATTTGTACTTGCTGTACTTGCTGTACCAGCCCTTGTACTGGCTGTACCAGCTTCTGTACTTGCTATACCACCCATTGTATCGGCTGTACCAACTTTTGTACTTGCTGTACCAACCACCGTACCGACTGTACCCACCACTGTACCTGCTGTACCAGCCCTTGTACTGGCTGTACTAGCTTTTGTACTTGCTGTACCACCCATTGTACCGGTTGTACTAGCTTTTGTACTTGTTGTACCTGCTGTACCAGCCATCGTACCGGCTGTACCAGCCACCGTACCGATTGTACCAGCCATTGTACTTGCTGTACCAGCCATTGTACCTGCTGTACCGGCTGAATGGAGAGTTGTACTTGCTGTACTAGCTCTATTGCATGAAGACCCGTGGTTTTTGGGGAAGAATCAGTACCCACACGGAGGTATATGGATTACATTGATGGCTCGGCATTTCTACAGCCTATGTTCCGGCTTGGTAGCCTTGTGTTGGGCTGTGCTATGGCATTTGTATAGGGATAATCCGGCATCTCCCGTGGGGAGAGTAAGGCCCTCAAAGCTTGTACATGATATTATTCTCCTTGGGTAATAAAATACTCCAAGGGGGGGGGGTCGGCCCATTCCGGCCTCTATGCGGTGTCACACGTGCAAGCTCCATTTTCAGCATTTGTGGATGTTTTGTCCTGCTTTATGTTTTATGCAAAGTGATGATGGATATGTGTTAAGGCTGTGGCCATGTTTAAGTGTTTTAATATGCATTGATGGTATCAACAAGTGTGTCAAAGGCCCTAGTCCCCCGGGCACCGCTGCTACAAGTTACACAGACATCATTTACTTGGGACACAAGATCACTAGAGATGGATTGAGCATTGACTATGACCGAGTTTAGAAGGTTCTGGCCTGGCCTATACCGCGAATAGTGAAACAACTTCGTTCTTTTCTCGGTTTTGTTGTTTTTCTTTGGAAATCTGTGTGGGAGTACTCTCAGCTCACACTACCGATGATCGACTTGTTGAAAGGTCGTGGATGTAAGTCAAATCAACCTATTACTTGGAATAACGATCTGGATATGGCCTTTAGACTTTTGAAAGATAAAGTCAAGGAAGCACCTATCTTAGCATTACCTGATCCTAGTCGGCCTTATGTTCTTGAAATTGAGGCCAGTGACTATGCCATCGGGGTGGCTCTATTTCAAGATGGTAGACCTATTGCTTTTGAAAGTAAAAAGCTAAACGACACTCAAACTCGTTAGCCAATCCTTCAAGGTTTGGAGCATTATTTATATGGCTGTGGTATTGACTGATCATCATCAATCAATCAAGTATGTGTGTGATGCCGATGATTTGAGAGGAAGGAAAGCTCGATGGGCTGAATTAATGCAAGATTTTGATTTTGAGATTCGTTATAGAAAAGGGTCCATGAATAGTGTTGCAGATGCACTTAGTCGAATTAGAGAGATGAATACTTTGTTGTTCACCGAGATTTCTACTGACTTATTTCAGTCATTGAGAGGGCTTTGCAGGACTGATAGTTATTTTGGTCCATTTTGGCAGAAGGTCCAGGACGGGAGCTCATTGATTGACCAAGACTCGATGACTAAGTAGCCTACCATTCAGGCTGCAGGAGGCCAGTGGATGATTCAGAATGGTTTACTATTCCGTAATGACAAAATTTGTGTACCACATATTCCGGACATTAGGTCCAAGATCCTTAAGGAGTGTCACGATGCCTCTTCTGCTAGACACCCTGGGTACACAGGACATTATCATTAATGAAATACACGAGACATTGACTACTCTTCAGAGAGATTACCCTGGCTTTTTAGTGAGCTCAGGAGTCAGCTCTTAGAGGAAGGGGAGTATGTCATGCATAGTAGCAGGGGAACCCCGTTTCCCCCCATTGGGAACGGTGGAACGCGTTCCCCCATCGCGTGGATCAGTGGAATGCTGGAAACGCATGGTGGAACGTGGAGGTGGTCGAAAAAAGGAGGAACGGCAGGGAACGTTGGTGGAACGCTAGGTGGAACGGGCCAGGGAACGCTAGCCTGCCGTTCCCCCATGTGGGAACGTGCAGATGACGTGGATTTTTTTAAAAAAATGAAGCCCGTAAGCCTTGCAAGTTGCGCTAGGCGCTTTTCGCAAATTCGCACAAGTCCGTACGCCGCCCGTCGCCCGTCGCTTTTCGGAGTTCACGTCGTTGCTGTCCACGACTCCACGAGTACAGCCGCCAGCGCCCGTACTGTCCTGCCCGTACAGCAGCGCCCGTATTGTCCTGCCCGTACAGTAGCTGTTCTGAGTCCTGACATTCTGTACTGCTGCCTGCATAGTACAGTCGCCCCAGCCACTGGCAGCCAGGCCCCCAGCCCTTGCACTGTGCAGACTACAGTCATCTAAAAGGCAAGGCAGCAAGAAGCTTTTCTCTTTCTTCTCTCTCTCTTTTTTTGTTTGAACTTTGAACTTTTGGTGTTTTAAAAATTACCTATGGTGAATCACAATCTGGACTGCACACTGCACAGTGCACAGTCTCTCCCCATTAAACAGAAGAAAAAAAAGGACTCATTTCTCTGGAATGGTTAACTTTGAAAGCCTATTCAACTTTTTGCCCGAATTTGCAGACATCATGGCTTACTCGGGTTCAAAGCGATCAGCTTCGAATGCTACTTGGTGGGACGAGGTTGAAAGGCTAGAAAGGTATTCATCTAAGGGAGGTGCAACACGATGGAAATGCAAGCAATGTAACAAAGAGAAGTTAGGAGGAGCAAACCGTGTGAGAGCACATCTATGCCATGTGAACAATGAAAAAGCACAAGTGAACAAATGCCCAGGGACAACACCTGAAATGCGTAGAGAGCTTTTGGCAAAGTACCCAAGTGAAGAGGAGAAAGCATGTGCACGAAAGAAACCGGCAGTTGATGCATCTTACTTCAGTAGACAAGGGGAAGATGTACACTTGGGAGATGGACAACAATATGGAGGACTTGGGAGCTTTGCATTTTCCCAAGATTCGCAGTCTATGGGTGCAAGTTCCGGCAAGCAGCAAACCTTGGGAGCAGCTTGGGATCCCTGCAAGAAAGAGAGGGTAGATGCAGCTGTTGCAAGGTTCTTTTATCATGATCATGTAGCATTCAATGTTGCCAGGTCTCCATATTTCATTGAAATGGTCGAGGAGATTGCACGGTATGGCCCAACATACAAGCCTCCTTCATATGAGACCATACGCACCACCTTGTTGCAAAAGGAGAAAGCTGCAATTGAATGTGCTTTAGAGTCTGTGCATGAAAGTTGGGCAAAGAATGGTGTGTCACTTATTGCAGATGGTTGGAGTGACACTCGAAAAAGGTCCATTCATGGCATGGTTGCTTATTCTCGAGGAAGAATGCAATTCATTTCCTCACATGATGCTTCTGGGACTGGAAAAACTGCAGATCAGCTTGTGGAAGAGTGGGCCGAAGGTATTGAGAAAGTTGGACCAGAGAATGTTATTCAGTTCTTAGCTGATGGTGAGGCAACAAATAGAGCAGCTGGTCTTAAGCTTGAAGACAGGTATCCGCATATCACATTCAGTCCATGCTTTGCTCATTGTTTGAGCAACTTATTGAAGGATGTTGGCAGCTTGCCATGGGTTGATCCACACATTCAAAAAGGCAAGGAGATAATAAGCTTCATTCAAAACCATCAGTTTATTTTGAATGAATTCCGCAAGAGATCGGCCAAAAAGGATCTCTTGAAGTACTCAGAGACACGCTTTGGTTATAACTTTCTCATGATGAAGAGGTTATCCAAAGTGCAATTGCCTTTGAAGCAGTTGGTTGTATGCAATGAGTGGATGGGATGGGCACTTTCTCGCTCAAGAGCCGGCATAGAGGTTGCAAGAACCATACAAGACTTCACATTTTGGGATGAAGTCAATACTATCAATGCTATGATGAAGCCGATCATGCGCTTGATGCGGATTGCAGATGGACGGGAGCCATGCATTGGCAAGGTTTATGAGGGGGCTGACCGAATGATCGAGAAAATAGGGGAAATGGGCTTGTCTGATGAGAAATATGCAGAGGTTCGAGAATTATGTGAAGCACGATGGAATGGTTATCATTCTCCTATGCATGCTGCAGCGTATGTCTTGGATCCCGAGTTCCAAGGATGTGGACAAGAGGCCGATGATGAGGTGATGGATGGTTGGGAGACAGTGCTTTCTAGACAGGTTCGTGATGCAGATAAACGAAGGTTGGTGAAAGACCAACTTGGATTTTATCGCAGCAAGTTGGGAAGGTTTGGATCGGCTGATGCTCAGAGAGATAGGTTTAAGATAGGGGCTGCTTTATGGTGGGAGGATTATGGGGCTCGTACACACAGCTTCAATCATTGGCAGTAAGGATCTTGTCTCAAGGTGCAAGCTCCTCTCCGATTGAGCAGCTATGGAGTGTGTTCGGCCATGTTGCATCCAAGAAGAGGAACAAATTTGGGACAAAACAAGTCAATGACTTGATTTTTGTAAGTGCTAATTTGCGCTTGCTTGGTGATATGGCATCTCCCAAACCAGAGAAGTTTATATTGCTTGATGAGGAGTCCTCGGATGATGAGGAGACACATGGACTTGCAGATCCTGGTCAGGATGGGATTGAAGATTTGGATGCTGCAGATGTTGGTCTTGATGATATGGCTTTCTTGGATGACATAGATGATAGTCTCCTTGATGGCATCACTGGCAGTAGCCATGCATGATATCTCCTTACTATTTGCAATGTGCATGTCACCTTGAGGCTTGGACTTTGGACTTGGATTGTTTCTTTTATCTAGGCTGTGCCATGTGGGCCACATTTTGTGCTTTTTGTCACTTATGTCATGTATGATGTGGGCTAATTTATTTTGACTTGTGAGATCTGTTCAGTATTAGTATCTAGCCATGCAAATTATGGTGCACTAGACTTTAGTGTGTCTCTGATTTGGTTATATAAATGTGCATTGTATGTTAAGATTTATCGTCATTTCTAGGAATTATCTAGGTCGTTCCCTGTTTCCGTTCCCCCTCGTTCCCGTTCCCCCTCTTTCTCGTTCCCGTTCCCCTGGTGGTGCTTTCGTTCCGTTCCCGTTCCCGTTCCGTTGCTACTATGATGTCATGTGCACAGTGTGTATCTACCGTGTGCTACACGCACACAAGACTAGCTTTGAGGTTTGGGGAAGCTTGGAGCTAGGCAGGGTGATTGGCGAGCTGAGTTAGGGATAGACTAATGGGCGGGCACCCAAGTATGGATGGGCGGGCGTCCAAGTGTGGACGCCCGATGACCGACCAAGAGTCTATAAAAGGGTGGCCAAGGTTAGTCATTAGTCATATAGAGTCTCGCGTGTCTTTGTGAGAGCTCTATGGTCAGGAGCCTGGATCTAGTGCAGACGTGCACCTGCTTCATGCAGCCGAGGTCCGCAGCAGTCTCGAGGCCCGCGAGGGTAGCTTCGTGGCGGTATGGGACGTCACGAGGTAGAGATTGGTCGGTACGTCCATCTAGTTAGCTTAGCTCGTGGCTCAGTGGGGACAGCCAAGACTTGTGGGCTTGCCCACGGCTGTCAAGGTTGGGAGGTGAGTCAAGCCTACACCCCCGTCATGTTTGTTTGGTTTGTTTGCAGGTTTCGAGTCTTGTACCAGGAGCGTTCTACGAGGAGATCCTAGGGGGATTTGACACTAGGTTGTTTGGGAAGGCGGCATGGAGAATGATATATACAAACTCTTCGCACTCTTCTCTTTGACAGGTTCTCAGGTTGGTGACTTGTGGCACTTTGGGTTGGGCAACTTAAATGTGGATGAGTTGAGGCGAGCTTTCCGGGACCAGATGGTGGTTGATGTTGGCAGCAGGCAAGGATGTTGCAGTTTGCATTCGTTGTATTCAGCATAGGGAATCTTTTTTGAAGCAGGCTTCCAGGCGGGCTTCGAAACCATTGGAGTTGGTACACATTGACTTGTGTGGACCTATGCAGACAGCATCCATGGGAGGTTCTTTGTACTTCATGTTGCTTGTTGATGATTGTTTTAGATTCACATGGGTTTATTTCCTTTCACAGAGGGACCAAGCTTTTGCTCGGTTCAAGGAGTGGCATGTAATGGTGGAGAAAGAGTCTAGCTTGCAGGTGAAGACTTTTCGGGCTGACAAAGGAGGAGAATTTTCTTCCAATGCTTTCGTGAGATTTTGTGCGGAACATGGCATCAAGAGGGAGTTCCAATACAGGTTCGCCGTCAGAGTGGAGTAGTTGAACGTAAGAACAGGACTATGGTGGAGATGGCGAGGACGATGCTGGAGTATCGTGATCTTCCTCGTCCACTTTGGGGAGAGGCTTTGGCTACGGCTGTCCATATCCTCAATTGGTCTTTGACGACTTCAGTACCGAACATGACTCCCTTTGAGGCATATTTTGGCAGGAAACCTGATGTCTCCCATTTCCGTGTGTTTGGGAGCGATGCGTATGTTCACATTCCGAAGAAGCAGAGGGGGAAGCTCGACTCAAAGTCCCAAAAGCTTGTCTTTGTGGGATATAAGTCTCTTTCCAAGGGATACAGGTTATATGATCCAGAGAGGAACGAGATTGTTGTCAGCAGGGATGTGGTCTTTGATGAGCATGTTCGGGTTTCCACTATTGATGAGCCACCACTTCTTGGAGACGCAGAGGATTCTGATGATGATTCCCAGTCTATTGTTCTAGCTGGACACCCTCAGTGAGTTCAGGAGGTTGAGCCCGCAGCTGGAGATGAGTCCCCGCAGCAGCAAGAGGCTCCACGTTCTGTTCGAGTACCCAGGTGGTTAGTGGACACCCTTTGGGAGTCGGGTGTCATGGAGCTTCCCTCCGAATGGACCCCAGAGGACGGACCTCGAAGATCGCACAGAGTTTGTGATAAAAGTCATTCAGCGGAGCTTTTACAGGTAAACTATGCTTTGATGTCTCGTATCATGCGGGACAAAGAGTCCACTTCCGTCAAGGAAGCCCTTGCACAGGATACTTGGAGGAAAGCCATGCAGGTGGAACTGGATGCCATTGAGAAGAACAACATTTGGGAGTTGGTACCGAGGCCGTTGAAACAATCAGTCATTGGTGTCAACGGTCTTTAAGACCAAGTATGGGTCAGATGGGTTGGTGGACAAACACAAAGCCATACTTGTGGCTAAGGGTTATGCTCAGTGGCCAGGCATCAACTATGAGGATACCTTTGCACCGACAGCGAGGATGACTACGATTTGGACCGTTCTTGCCCTTGCTTCTTCTCAGCGGTGGCCCGTATATCAGATGGATGTCAAATTTGCGTTCCTTAATGGTGACCTGCAGGAGGAGGTGTATGTTGAGTAGCCTCCAGGCTTTGAGGTTCCAGGATCAGAAGGGATGGTATACAAGTTAAGGAAGGCCTTGTATGGTCTTAAACAGGCTCCTTCCAAGGCTTGGAATCAGAAGATTGATTCCTTCTTTCTCTGGACTGGATTTCAGAGATCGGTTGTAGATCCCAATCTATCTCTCTTTCGGGAAGGCGGCATGGTCACGTTAATCATCCTTTATGTTGATGATCTCATTCTCACTAGCGGTCATGTGGAGCACATTAGAGTGACGAAGGTTGCCTTGTCAAAGGAGTTTGAGATGACCGACTTAGGCTTACTCCACTTCTTCTTGGGATTGGAGATCTGGCAGACCCAGAGGGAGTTCTTTGTCTCTCAGTAGCGGTATGTGCAGGAGTTGCTTGAGGCCTTTGGGATGGAGAAATGCAAACCTATTATGTCGTCGATGGACCCGAACACGAAGCTGACAGTGAATGATCCTTGTGAGCCAGTTGATGCCTCTCTGTACCGGAAGCTGGTTGGTTCATTGATCTGGTTGCTAAACACCAGATTGGACTTGAGCTTTTCTGTGGGGCTATTGAGCTCATTCATGCAGACGCCGTTGAAGTCTCATTGGGACGCAGCATTGCGGATCTTGTGGTATCTACAGGGTACGAAGGATCTTAGACTCTTTTACACAGGAGGGGGATTGATGGATGGAGTCAGACTCCAAGGATGGAGTGACTCAGATTGGGGAGGAGATCCAGACACGAGGAGATCCACATCATGCTACAGTTTTTCCCTCGGCTCAGGAGCGGTTTCATAGAGCAGTAAGAGGCAGCCAACTATTGCCTTGTCATCGACAGAGGCAGAGTACCGGGCTGCTTGCGAGGTTGTGTGGTTGCGGAGGTTACTTGGCGAGATTGGGTTTCCACAGAAGGAGCCCACAATCATCCAGTGCGATAACCAGAGCTGTATAGCTATTGCTCAGAACCCGGTCTTCCATGCCCAGACCAAGCACATAGAGATGCAATATCACTTTGTTCGTGAGAAGATCTTGGCTGGTGACATCTTGCTTCTTTATTGTTCGACGGAGGACAATGCGGCGGACCCCTTCACAAAGTCTCTACCTCAGGCTATGCTCCGGCGGCACTCCAGCTCCCTGGGGTTGGTTCCACATCCAAAAGCTGAGACGGGGTGTTAGCAGTCGTCTCTTGTTTGTATATTTACACCAGGGCCTCGGTTGTGGATGTGCCCGCCCGATTTAGGTGTTTTCTCATGTTTCCCCTCTCCATATTTTTTCCCTATTTTTCCCATTTTTTTTCTGTTGTGTGGAGGGCTGTCGACTGCTCGCCTGCCTCTGTGTGGTATCCAACGTGACTGTTAGGAGCTGGCCGACTCAGTTGGTGCTGGCCGACAGGGTTTATAGCAGCCGACTAGAGTGCTGCTGGTCGAGTACATTCAGAGGGCAGTCGGCTGTTTTTCAGCAGGCCGACTAGTCATATGGGGCCATATAAAATGGCCCCTTGCCCCCCCACACTTCATATCTTGTATCCGGGATTTTCTCGTGTATATAGCAGAGTTATACGCTTCTCTCTCTCTCTCTCTCTCTCTCTCTCTCTCTCTTCATTTCTGCGTTTTTCTGCTGTGCACTTGCTCTAGTGTTTTCAGATCTTGTCTTCATCTCCGCTGCATATTCTGACAGCCTTCTGCAGGGCTTACATCAGCCTTACATCAGGCTGTTCTTGGCGCTTACATTAGGCTTTCTTCTGTTCCACATCTGCGTTTTACTTCTACATATGTTAGCGCTCTACTTCAGAGTATACATCAGCGTTTATACATCAGCTTACATCTGCATTTTGGTTCAGCAGACCTCAGCGCTTTGCTTCAGCAGTCATCTGCGTTTTGCTGCAGCATACATCAGTGCTATACATCAGTCCACATCTGCGCTTACATCAGGCTTATGTCAAGGCTTATATCAGCGTTTATCTCAGCCTTACATCAGCGCATACATCAGGGCTCACATCCGTGCTTACCTTCAGCATATCTTGTGCGTTTTGCCACAGCCCTTGGGACAGCAGCCCTCTCTGCTACACTTCGGGACGGCAGCACCCGTGTCACGAGAGCTTGCACCACTCGGGACGTTAGCCCTCTCTGCTTCAGGTATGCAGCACCCGTGTCATCAGAGATTGCACCACCATCATCGTCATCGACGTTACCTTTTTCCGCTGCCACTATCACCTTGGAGTGCTTTGCCTCACATCGATGCGAGCTTCGTCATCAACCGTGCTTTAGCTCCGACGTCTTCTCTGCTTCAGCACTGGTCTTCTTTCTGCTCAAGAGTCACCTCTCATATGAGGCTCTTGTACATATCTGCACTCACCCTTTTATATATATTCACTCACATATTTCATACTGTGTGGTTTTACTCCGATCCCTCCTATATCTGGTCCTTCCGTCCTTTTGCCCTCACACTCTAGATGCTGCAGCCTTGAAAACATAGCAGAAAATAGGTGAGGGGGAACTCTCAGGAGGTCAAACCGACTATGGATGACCATGGGCTGCAATGGAGAAGCGCCTCAAAGAGGCAGGCGACCAGTAGCAACTTGAGAGAAAAAAAACGCAGATTTGTCCACCTTGCTGAAAACGGAAAAACGCAGGAGGGAGAGAGGGAGCATCCAATGCTGCAAATCACTGGCGCTTTGATACCATGGTAGAATGCACAGCAGAAGGAGGGAAAGTGGAAACACAGGAGAGAGGAGGGAGCATCCAACACTGTTCTTCACCGACGCTTTGATACCATGATAGAATGTATAGCAAAAAAAAAGGGAAAGTGGAAACAAATGAGAGAGAGAGTGAGAGAAAGATGGAGAGGAAACACAGGTGTAAACCTACTCTCAATATCATCAACCAAGAATACATGTCCCAAGCAAGAGGGGAGAAGACCTCGTATGTGAGGGACTGCAACAAACAATGCTAAGCAATGAAAAAGGAGTGAGGGTATACCGGCTATATATATGCCCAGAAGTAGGCAGCCGACCAGCTCACAACTAGGGGAAAAAGTGCCCAAGACTCCATAAAATGGGGAATAAATATGGGTAAATGGTGTGAGGGTGACCAGCCCCTCTAGCTAACATGGTCAGCCCTAAAGGCTAAAAAGGACACCAAACAGGAAGCCAGCAACAAGGAGATGATGTCTAACACACGTATGGAAGGGCTTATTATTGAGGGGACTTTCGTGGCAACGGACATATTGACACAAATTCGTTTAGTTCTATTGGCATGCCAATCACCATAGCATTGGGAAACTGTTGTTTCCTAGCCAAAAATGCAAAAATGCCGTTTTTGTCAAGTAACTGTTTTCATTTCTTGTTTTCTAAACTCCTCACAAGATTTTCCCTGCAATTTTTTCCCCTCGTTTTTTTTTCTCAAAGTTCCTCATACCTTCTCCAATTATGATGCACCCCATGTATCTCCTCTATTTTTCTTAACTTTTCCCTCAGTCCTACTTAATTTTATGATTTTACCTTTCATGTATACTCCATAATGTTGTTTCCTGCCCGTTTTTGGACATATCTATTAACAGATATTAACCGTTTCCGTTTCTGTTGCTGTTTTATGCAACTATGCCAAATACCCCTCCAAGTTCCTAGAAGGGAGAGGAGTTGCCATATCCTGAGCCGCCATCGGCATTTGTGAAAGTAACATTGTTTTGACCCATGCTTCTTTTTCTTGGAAGTTTGAACTTTGTTGATGTCTATACTCTATGAATGCATCAGCAATACGAATACACTAAATAAGAAAGTAATGCATGTCTGAGTATGTCATAGATTTTAGTCCATGTGTGTGTGCTGGTAGAGGGATTGGACTCCCCTGGCAGGAACCCAGGTTGGAATACGGCCAACCTACACCCACTGAACGTTTGTAACTAAGTATTTAATATAGGTCTCACAAAAAAAAATGTATATCAGAGATTATCAAGAGTTAGATATCTTAGATTGTGTGTTTTTTTTTAAAATAAATTGGCTGTTCTTCACATTCCACTTACAAATGCAATTTTTGTGTTTGTGCAGGAATCAAACCACTTCAATTTGAGGGGGTCCTCACAGTCTGCTGTAATAAGCTCTGTTATTAGTTTATAACTTGATTGATAGTGGCTCAAGGTTATGATAATTACTCCTCCATAGTGGGCATGTATTGATGAGTGGGTGCTCTTCCAGGTACTCAATACAACAAGGGGGCTGATACGTTTGGAGCTGTTTAGTGATAAGACTCCTAAGACGGTGGAAAATTTTGTGACCCACAGGTCAGGAAGCTTTTCAACCTGTCTAAAATATATAAATATAAATATAGATACATCCATCTGTGCGTGTGTTCATACATAACACACAACACAACCACAGGAAAAAATTGATAGACATTTCACACATCTCAAATATGTAAATATAGATATAAATATAATTATCTACATCTGATGCATACATACATACATTATTCATACATACACACATGCCCACATGCATGCATGCATATGTACATACATATATGTACACATGCACATGCACATGCAGACAGATATATGCAGTCCTTTTCAATCTTTCGATAAATTTTGTCTGCAGCAAGACTGGTTACTACAATGGGGTGGTCTTTCACCGTGTAATAAAGAATTTCATGATTCAAGGTGGTGATCCTCTAGGTGATGGAACAGGTGGAGAGTCCATTTGGGGTGGCACATTTGAAGATGAGTTTGACCCAAGGTATATAGTGAATATGATATGTTGGTTGTTTGCTCAAAACAAGGCATATAGCTATATCAACGTTTTTTCAAATGCTATGTTGTTAACCATTCATGTACACTGCACAGCTTGAAACATGAGCCTTTCTCACTTTCAATGGCCAACCGAGGTCCCAACACAAACGGTGCCCAATTTTTCATCACCACTGTAGCTACTCCTCACCTCGACAATAAACATACGGTTTTTGGGCGTGTGGTCGAAGGACACAATGTCGTCAAGGTACATGTTTCACTATACTCTCTTTCCTTTTGAGTTTTACAATGTATGGACTTTATTAATGTTTCAACATTTCTTGTGAAGGAAATCGAGAGTGTGGAGACTGATGCCATGGACAAGCCAAAATCTCCAGTTATCATTAAGAGTGTGTCCATTGTCGATGAGCTTTGAACCTTAAAGGTGGCCAGGCAGATAGACGTTTCATAAAATGGTGCCCATTTATATCAATAGCTAACCATTTGAAGCATTGTAAGGGTATCCGTTCAGTTTGAGACTTTCAAGGCTTTACTTTGCACCTCGTGTGAGGGGGGTGAATTGGTGGGGAGCAAGTGATTGAGGGTGCAAAGTTCCTTGTCTCTCATTCTTCAGGTACATCGTGCACGGCTTGATGATGAGATAGGTAATGTGTGCAAAATGGTTTTGTAATTAAAGGATTTGCAATTTTTGAATGATTTGAATTGTGAAGCATTTTTTTAAAAACATGAAGTTCACATTGGAATTTGATTAGTGAAAGGGACAAGAACGTGAATGAACATATGGACTTCTTAGTTGAAAGAGGTCGTTAGGCTGGGTACAGATAGATCCCGGCCCGTGCGATGTCGGGTGGGATTCATCAATTCAAATTGTCAAGAGATAATACAAAGCATAACTATTGTGATCATGACGATAAGGAGTAGCTTATTGATAACAATTTCACTCACAATTGGAATGTAAGGTGGATTCATGCTCACAATTGGAATGTGAGGTGGATTCATGCTCTTTCGCCTTCTCTTCTTGTGCTCATACATGAAGGCTTCCCCAGAGAAACTTTATTTTAGTGGAGGTGGAACTTCAAGCAAGGGCTCCCACAAGAAGTACCACTGTGACACTCCCACACCACCGCTTTATACGTTATATTGGAGTGTACATAAATCATCTCTATCCACCACAAAGCTCATGTAGAGCAGTGTTTCTACAATATTCTCTTTGAATATTTCTACATAAAACCAATGGATTCTCATTTGATTCAAAGGGAGCTGAGGAGGTCAAGGATAAAAAATGGGAAGAGGTTGCTTGTGTCGACATAAGAGAATAGTATGCATGCCTATTATTATTATTTGCTTTGAACGACGTCTAGGTTAAACAATTGTGACCTACAAAGAATGGTTGGTTATGTAGATATATGTGTGTGTGTATAAAGCAAAACATTTTAAGTAGCAAGTACTTCAATAAAAACCCATTTTTGATGTTAAATAAAGGTTATCATGACACAAGAATAACATCAACTTGTTTTATATAAGTAAAAAAGCATCAAATTAGAAGTCAGCTGTAGAGATTGATCAAGTTGATTAATTGAATCCTCCATAGCATAAATACTTTCACATTTGGCAAGCTCACAAAGTAAAAAAACATTAACTAGTAAGGTATTACAACATACCAAAGGGCATCTTCTCACTGTGCATTGTGCGTGTTTGTGAAGTGGTTAGTTTTATCTTCAAAGTAGAGAATTTTTTCCATATTTATTGCAAATTTAATAGCTTTTACTTTAAAATTCATAATATATGTTATAATTACTAAATGATCATATCTTATACTTCATAATACACAGTATAAAAAGCTCCATTATAATAATTATGTGACATGTTACCTGTATTTGATGTGATTTAGTATAGTGTGATACTATCAATATAGCTATATTAATTATTAAATTAATACATTGAAAGTAATTTACTTAAAGAATATAATTAATTTTACAAGCTTAAATCTTTATTCACTTATATAACAATGCAAACACATGTATACAAAAATATACAAGTAAGAATGTGTATCTAACTCAAATCATTTCTATTTTGGATATGTAATAAGGAAATGGGAATAGTGCAAAACAAACAAATAAAAAAAAGTATTGCAAAGAGTATTTATGTTTATGTAGGTTCTAGGGTTTGTGTGTGTGTGCAGTTTCACAAAAAAGTGTGTTTACCCTTACACTTGTTGGTCGCTTCATTAGAAAACGAGAGTGAGAGCACTTTCATATCTAGGATAATGACTACCAAATGTTCGTTATGGAAATGAGATACATATGTATAACACTCACAAGGTGAATTCTTTACCACAAGAACAATTTAATGTTTAATAACTCCAAGTCATGAGAGAGAGAGAGAGATCTTGCAAGTTTTATGTGACCCTCATATAGGTACAATGAAAGAGTGCATCGTCGAAAGGGGATGGATTGTGGTCGCTAAGGTGAAGAAGAACTGTGACACTCGAGCTTGCCCATGGGATGATTAACATATCTTTAGTGGATGAGGATATCCCAGACTTTTCAAAACTTTAAGCCTCGTCTTACAGGCCATCACCTATGCTAATCCTTAATACTCAACACTTCTCTCGTCTCGATGTGTCGTTTGGAGATCCAAAACCTCATCGATAGAGATGGAGACCAACCCCAAATATCAACATTTACAAACCTTTAGGAAGGTCACCAAGAAAGAGTAGATACCCAAGAGTACCCTAGCTAGACAAAAAAGAAAGTACAATGCACAACCAATCGTTTAGCCAAAAGTTGATCTATGAGTAGAAGTATGTCAAGTAGGAGCCTCAAGCAAAAAGAGATGTAACCACAAACTGAGCCTGGTAGATCCCCATACAAAAAGATGCTAGAAGTTAAAGGCTTCTACAAGGGAAACCCTTCTATCTAGGTTCCAAAAAACTTGCTCTCCGCACAACAACCCCCTGAGCCAACGAGTCAAGTGGTAGCCCCAAACCCCAATTCCTCTAGCAGCCACGTTGGATCTCAACAAGGGTGCTAGAAGGTCAAGGCTTCTATGAAGGGAACATGGGAATAATTATATGACGAGCTTGTTTGAGATCAGGATAGTCAATGCACATATAGAATGTCTCGTCGTTCTTCCTGCCGGGAGTACAAGTGACACAAATGGTGATTGACTTGCTTCAATCCATCTTGTATCCAAGAGTTCTTTGACTTGCCTTCTTGCAATTTCATCTTTTTCCACCTTAAAGATCCTATATGGGCGTTTGTTGATCGCCTCAAGCTTAATACCATGATCAACATATCTCTTTGGTGGAAAACTTTTGGGCATTTGAAATACCTCTTTATACTCATCCAAGAGTTTAGTCATGCCCTCATGCATTAGTTTCTTATCACCATCTATAACCTCATCTTTGTAAAGCTGTAAAACATAAATACACTCCGTTTTCACGAGTTCTCTCATGACTTTGGTACCATTGATTGAACTATTTTCTTGCAAGTATACATACATGTATATCAACCTTGAAATGTTTTCTTACAAGTATACATACATGTATATTAGGCATACATAACAACATGTTTAAAGCCAAATCATATCTAAATATATTTAAGTCACACAGAGTCCATGTAAATATCACCGCGCGCGCGCGCGCACACACACACACACACACACACACACATGCATGTGCACGTGCAGACGTACATGCACATGCAAACAAATAAGGAAATAAAACAATGAGATTATGCCTTGTTTTGCTAACTAAAAGGTCTTATTTTGATTAAATATATGTGCTATATGTTTATGTTTCCATTTAAATTCTACCTATAGAGTATACTATTTTTTATTCTTTGTTCTTATTACCATAACCCTTTTTACCACACCATGTATGTGTCCACCAAATAAATATCTTGATGACATCCATCCATGATGGTATCCTAGAGATATACCTTAGCTAGAATTTTAATGTGATCCATACCTATATGGCAATGATCACCCATGGGTTAGAGTGGAGATCAAGAAAGCAACAGACATATAGATGCAGCAAGCAAGTAATGATTATTAAGGGACTAAGGTTATGTAGAAGGGAAAGAGAAGGGTGTGAGTGTGAATGGACTTAAGGTCCACTAGCTCACCTATTTAAAGGTGGAGCTATGAGGCATTTTGTATTGAGCAAGGCCTAGTTGTATGCATAAACAACTTAATAAGCAAGATATTGTTCTTGTACTTTGTGAGTTCTTTTCCTCCACACACTTGATCTAGCATGAGCACCACGCTTTCTCATCATGGTATCTAGAGCCTAGGTTGATTAGGACTCTTGTGGTGTAGATTAGGTCACTTTTTGCCTCATTTTCCTTATCTCTTCACTTGTGGAGCTCAACCCCTTGGCAGTGGAGGAGCTCTAGCAGCTCGTGGAGGTCATATCTCTCAGAGATTCCTTCATGGGAGATGTAGAGGAGGCCTAGAAAAATGCATTCGTATGGCCAATTGATGAAATAGGTGCTTCTCCGCCGCGGCATTACCTCTGCAGCAAGTCGGCATCGTTTTTTCTGTGCAGCCCTGGCCGTACAGCCATATGCCAGATGTAGGCCACCATTTGGCATAAGGCTTGAGGGGCTTTGGTAGCCCACTCAATGAGGAGTCTACAGCTCAAGTTTGAGCTTCAACAACGCACTGACGCGCCGGTTGGTTGCAGACAAAAAACCAGGCGCCTCTTCTCTTTCTCCATGAAGCTTTCCATTAAAGCTTCATAAGTGAGTTTTTCTTGCTCAAATCACTTCCTCCCTTGCTCTAATCATCCAAGTGATGATGTGAAGCTGAGCTTTCTCTTGATTTTGAAGAGTGGCCATCCACATGAGGTATCCATAAACCTCATTCTCATCAAGCTCGTGCATCAACATCAACTTTCAAGCTTTCAAAGCTTTCAAAGTGTGTTGTTAAGCACTAATTATATTGTCTAACACTAATTAGGCTGTTAATCCAGCAAAAAGAAGTTATTATAAAAGTGTTCTTAAACACTAATAGTGTTATTAAACACTAATGGTGAACTAATCATCAAAATAAGTGTCATTTGACACTAAAAATATGCTCTTAAGCACTAATTATATTTTCTACACACTAATGGTGATCTTAATCACCAACCAAAGTGTTCTTTAATACTAATACAGCTAATCCCCATCAAAATTAGTAATTAAACACAAACCCTAAGTGCTCAACCATAAAAATTACTATTTTAATCTCCTATTTATGCATACAACTAGGCCTTGCTCAATACAAAATGCCTCATAGCTCCACCTTTAAATAGGTGAGCTAGTGGACCTTAAGTCCATTCACACTCACACCCTTCTCTTCCCCTTCTACATAACCTTAGACTATATCACATCAAGTGGTCAAAGTAAGATGTGCCCATTGCAAAAAGGTGGGTTACTTGGCAAATAATTGTTGGATCAAATATCCCAACAAAATGAAATGTAATAAGTGTAAACAAACGGGACATATCACTTCTAAATGTCCTAACAAAGAGTCAGAGGCAAACTTTGTATCAGCCTCTACTTCTGCTGAGAAATTGTTTTAATTGTCAATGTAATCACACCTATATTCCAAACTTTGTATCAGCCTCTACTTCTGCTGAGAAATTGTTTTAATTCTCAATGTAATCACACCTATATTCCAAACCTTGTACGCCTAATGTTATAAAGGCATCCTATGTCCAATACCACCTATTCCATCCTTTCATAGCTGGTATTGAGGGGGGGTATTAAGGGACTAAAGTTATGTAGAAGGGGAAGAGAAGGGTGTGAGTTTGAATGGACTTAAGGTCCACTAGCTCACCTATTTTAAGGTGGAGCTATGAGGCATTTTGTATTGAGCAAGGCCTAGTTGTATGCATAAACAACTTAATAAGCAAAATAATGTTCTTGTATTTTGTGAGTTCTTTTCCTCCACACACTTGATCTAGCATGAGCACCATGTTTTCTCAACATCACCCATGGGTTGGAGTGGAGATTAAGGTAGCATACACATAGGTGCAACAAGCAAAGAGAGATAGATAGAAGCACAACACTCAAAGTACATTGATGAGAATGAGCGAAGTACAAGTGAAGTGACATGATAAGGTCACTTCTCCCTTAGCATCGAATAGGCTAAGGGAATGAGTGCCGTATATACTCTCTTGCTAATTCTTACTTCCAAGACTGTGCATAAACCTGCTTAAGTGGGAGACTGTAAGCTCAATAATGTTTGGCCTCATATTACATAGATATATGAGACACCCAACAACCTGTTTGATAAAGTGAAACATCAAATGGTTCAACTGTATCCTGGAGACTAAACCTAGCACCCGTCTCTACTGATGTAGCAGTGGGCTTATAGTCTTCAAGACCAAACTATGTAAGCAACCTTTGTATGTACTTTGACTACAACACCATAATACCACATTGTATAAACTATATGCCCAAATAATATGAGACACCCAATAGCTTTTTGATAAAGTGATGCATCAAACGGTTCACCTATATCTTGAAGACTAAGCCTAGCACCCGTCTCTACTGATTCAGTAGTGGGCTTACAGTCTTTAAGACCAAACTGTGTAATCAGCCTCTGTATGTACTTTGACTACAACACCACAATAATACCATCATCCACTACATAAACTATATTCCCAAATAATAATGCAAAGAGCCCAAATCTTCATGGCATTGTACAAAGGGGCATTGTACAAAGGTAGGAGTGTATTAAAGATGTGTCCTGTGAGAATACATTTTGCTATTTTTGCATAAAATCATGGGTTGAATTAAGTTTTTAACAAAGACAATATCTCTACTCACCAAAATCTACTATGTGGTCAGTTTATATATCTTTTGCTATTTGAGTTATACCCCATAAAAATGCATTTTACTACCTTATTATCCAGCTTATTACCTTGTTGTACTTAGGGAAAAAAGGATAAGAAAGACGACAAAAAATACACAAATGAGCCATAGAGTTGCCCTTATTACTGATCCATCTTTTAGGAATGATGCTTGCCTAAAATACACCCTCACATGCATGTTTAATATGGGCCTCAAGCTTTGGCAAGCCTCACACCATCTCTTGTCTTTTAAGGCATAATAAGTTGCTAAAATTTAATGACCAAAGTGAGCATGCCATAGGTCCACAACCTTCATAGTCAGTGTGAATAAATGAACAAGCATTATATACCAATCACTCATGCATGTCCAACTTGTAAAGCCCATGCCTTAGAGTATCGAGGATACCACTGTGATGTCTCCACATCACTCTAGTCATGTACTGTACAACTATCATCATCAACAAATCTAACTCCTACTCCTATTGTTAGCAAAGGCAGATAATGACAACAAGTCCTTTTTAATGCCTGGCACAATTTGTAGCAGTGAGAACAACCTTATAACTCTTTTCACTAGATATGTGGAGTTTTTTGTACATGTGACTAAACCTCCTTGCAGAGCAGACTCAAGGGAGGAAAATAAATCATGTTGGGAAGTAATGCACTTGTTAGCACCAATATCAAAGTACCAGACTTGCTAACCTATCACTAACATGCATACATAATGGACAAAAGGATCATAACTGCAAGGTATAATGAATGCCCAATCATCATGTGTATAGTTTGTTGAATCCTCCTTTTTAGCACGTGGTGCTAATGCATCAGTCACACAACTGTGCCTAACTCTTTCTTCTTCTCCTTCTCTAGCCTTTTTGCATTCATTGATATGATGGCGTGGATTTCAACACTTGCTTTTCTTCTTCGGCTTATCACTCCCCTTCTCATATCCTTTTTAGAAGACTGTGTCGATTCTACCTTTGGCTTATAACCACCCTATGAAAATGCTTTACCTTTACCTTTCTCGTATCCTTTTTAGAAGACTGTGTCAATTCTATCTTTGACTTATAGACACCCTATGAAAAGGCTTTACCTTTTTGACTAGCAGCGAATGATTGATCTCCTACATGCATTCTAGTTCAGTTTTACACATGCATACTAATTCAGTTTTGCTAAGATTGCTCTTCTTATTGCAAGAGCACTGCAACCAACTTACTAAATGTAAGGTTATTGGGGTTACCCTTCATCATGAGCGCTTCAACTAAGGGAACTTCAAAATCTGGTCAACATTTCACAATATGTTAGCTTACATACTTGTAATAGCTTTATACCTTAATTTACGTTGTTCCATATATTCATGTTTATCTCTTCTTAATGCGAATTTGTGATTATTCTTCAAATTATTTGTCATGAGGATACTTAGATACAACAAATAAAAATCCACAATTTTTATAATCAAAACTTTAGATACAATGAATACAACCTAACTGAGTGCACTAAGCCAAGATATTGAAGAATACCGATTTTCAAAACAAACATTTGGTTCCCATGCTTTTAGTGTGCATTCCAAGTACAAAAAATAAATGATAAAAAATCGATCTTATTTAGTGCTTATAGTAAAGTAATGTTTTTTTCTTTTGTACATGCATTAACATATAGCTTACTTTTTTGCACAAAAATTAAGCATCAATTGCATTAACTTCTTCACATTAAAATTTGAAACCATTAAAAATGTACAAGCATCTCTCTCTCTCTCTCTCTCTCTCTCTCTCTCTCTAAACTTGAGCTCAAGCATTGTAGTAAACACTTGCACAATGGTTGTGCATGTATATGTGTATGTGTGTATGTGTCTCATGCATGTGTGTGTTAGACCATTGTGCAACAAGTGTTTACTACAATGCTTGAGCTTAAGTTTTGAGAGAGAGAGAGAGAGAGAGGAGGAGGAGGAGAATGAGGTCCATTAATGTTCCATTTGTTTTGGAATCAGGTATCTCCACTTAACAAAGGAGCCCCATCGTGAGGTTGAAGATGATGGACTCAAGCCATTTCATTTGTTATCTCATAAGTTCATTTGAGGACAAGGGGGAGTCACATAAGAATTTCTTATATATTCAAGTGTTAAAGAGAACGTTATTTGAGAAAGAGGAACTTTCCCTAGGGGGGACATAAGTTTTTAATAGTAGTTGAAAGACACCATCAATCATATCGTGCCACTTCAAATGTACATTAGGGTAAAGCAAACACATTTGTTGTAAAACGGTGAGCTACTGGATTGGGTTGTTTTAATACTAACACACCACAACACCATAAAATTTTAGTGGCTAGAAAAAGTAACACAACTTAACTCATCTATATGATTTTCTCTAATGGCAACACCATAAAATTTTAGTGGCTAGAAAAAGTAACACAACTTAACTCATCTATATGATTTTCTCTAATGGCAACACGTTATAGCTTTGAAATTATCATTAGCAAATGAAAAAAATTGGAGAGCATTTTTTAATGAGCTTTTTAAAAAATGGAAGCTTTTCTTTCTTAAAAATTGATGCTTTTGCATGAAACTTAAGATGTGGCATTCATGTTTCCAACATGGCATGATGTTTAAAAACACATTTTATTAAAATTCTATTTTTTTAAAATTCCAACATGGAAATTTCATATGAAATTAAATCTCTGACAAAGCATATTGTTTGATAATACATATAATAAGAATCCTATTGTGTCATGTTCCTCTTTATGAATTAAAAATAACTTGAGACTTGCTATCACCCCACTTCTACAACGATGGATTTCTCCCTAGCATAAGCTCCTTCCACGTCAAAATTTAGCTTTTTGGCCTCCCTCATTTTAATTTCATGCAATCATGTGAACCATAAATGAGCCTAAGGGTATAAATATTGACCCAATGATTCAAACACTAAGACCATCATAGAAGAGCATCTTGCATCATAGAGGGAGCCATAATGTATTTATAGCTCAAGAAATAAGGAGGGTCATAGAAGTAGACCTAACTTCTCAAACTTTCCCATCATGAAGGTTGAAGAAGAGTGATCAAGAAAAGTGCCAGCATGTGGAGGAATGGCATGCCAAGGTAGTGGAAATTCCATTATTGTGAGTGGTGGAGGATTCACACTCCAAGCAATGACAAATCCTAAATAAACTCCATTGTTGCGTGCACATTTATAGTCAGCTTATAATTTAGCAAGAACCCTGATCTTGAACCCTATCACCTGAACTGACCTTCTTTGATAACATGCTAACCTAAACTGTGACCCCAGCTGACTCTCAGCTAACCACTACTTGACTGAAATCTAATTCAGCTAATTGCTGACCTCTGTCAGTTTCTTCTCCTCCAGACCCTCAGATTTTCCTCCAGAACCATCAATCTTCAATCCCCAAATCTCTAGTAGCTCTAGAACCCTACTGAATATGTAAGTTGTCCTCTACTGACTTTTATGTGACACAAGTCTGAAGAAACCGATTCACCTGATTTAGATCTCCTCACCTCTATGTCCTTTAACACTCATAGACCTTCAAATACTTTGGATCCTACAAAGATTGAACACTGCAGTCTCTTACCTCACTTTAACTGACTTTCAGCTATCCTCTGAATCTCTGTTGATACATCCCGACACCTTACTCTCATTAAATTGAATCAACTGATCCTCTAAAATGTCTTCCCAGGTTGGATATGACTTTGAACAACTCTGATCTTTAACCCTACATTCTCTGATAACCTGCTTACCTAAACTGACCCCAACGGACTCTCAGCTGACCACTACCTAACTGTAATCCGATTTAGCCAACTACTATTGACCTCTGTCAGATTCTCGTCCTCCAAATCCCCAGATTTTCCTCCATAACTAACAATCTTCAATCCTCAAATCTCTAGCTCTAGGACCTTACTAAATATGTCAGTTGTCCTGACTCTTATTTGACTCTTATTTGACTCTTCTGACTTAGGTCTGACTAAACTAATCCAATTGATTCATATAATATTTTAACAAAACTATAATAGTGTAGTAGATGGGGCTATTGACCTTGGCTTAAAATCTGCTAAAACATGTTAAATAAAATCTCTATGGACTTGTTTTTAGCTCTTTATTGTGTTCTTAAAAAATTATCCTAACCACTGACTGAATGAGTAGAGTTCCCATATAATGGTTGGTCTTAAAAAACTAATGTTGAAAACATTCTGATGCTGCTCTACAACATGAACATAACCTCTGAAGTAATTCCGATTGGGCTGTTTTAACTTCTAATCTCCAGCTGAACATTGAGGAATTAATGTATAAGGCTGCATTGGTGGGTTTTGCCTCTACATACATACCATATGCTATGTGTGCATGGCACTATAATGAGGGATTTTGGCTTGTTAATTGGGTTAGTCCCATTTTTTGTGTTCAATACTATGACTTGTTGTATATTTAGAGCACATACATCTTTCTGAACTCTACAGGGTGTTACTTCTGATAAACAACTCATCAGAAACTCATTGTAGCTGGGATGGCTGGATATCTTGGTCTACTCTGGCTAAGAGGGGCTACTCTCCCCTTGTACTAATGGATATGGATATATTCAGATCCGCCTCATATGATGTCAGCTACTATTAAACATGACGACTCATAAAATATTCATAAAGAGCTTGATAAATGTTTGTTCTTTTGGGTAATTACATGATAAATGTTTGTTCTTTTGGGTAATTACATGATAACTTGATCTACCAGAGGTCATAGTTACCTAGACTTACATGATCATGCTTGGTTAGGTTGTTTGTTTACCTGTAAGGATAGGGTGACATCTATAACATTTGGATAGGTCCATTGACACCCGTAATACACATTTAGGCTAATAAAATGTTTTGTCTGTTTGTATGGATCCAGGTAACATGACATACCTTCTCTTCTCTTGCGATTACTATCAAACAAGCTTCCCTTGCTATTTTAACTTTATTTCCACTAGATGCAGTAACATGACATACCTTCTCTTCTCTTGCGATTACTTTCAAACAAGCTTCCCTTGCTATTTTAACTTTATTTCCACTAGATGCAACTTGTCTCATCATTGACCCTAAAATATACATGACTCATAGTTGAACTTATTTCATGTATAACATTTCTCCAAATCAAGATGGTATGGCTTTATGAATAGTTTTGTCTATTTATCTGTGGATATTGTTTATGTTTTAAAACTAGTAACACACACCTATACATAGGCTTGGTGGCCTTAGGGTGGCCTTAGGGCAAACCTAGCCTACTAGTCTTGATCCCTTTTGTGCCAGTTGATAACTACTCCCTCACTGTCTTTATGCACCTGGTTTTGCTGCCAGGTGGTGATAAGGTTGGGAGTACTACCCTCTAGCTTGGGTTATGACACAGTCCTTATGCATTTAGCTGATTGGTTGAAGAAAGTCATAACTACCTCATTATCTTTCTCATACCCGACTCTTGTCTATGTTAATTACAGATTTTACCCCTATTTCATGGAGCTGAGATCCCAAGTGAACACCTCCCTGCAAGGGCATGTCAATATGTTCTGGCCTATTTTCAAGATGAAGAAACCTGCAGGAAGATTCTCTCCTTGACCAACCCAGAAACCTTCCCATTAGGTTCTCTCCTTCAAATCCTATCATTTAATGAGTGGGTTAAGCTACTGGCTACCATAGACAAAAATAAAGAAGATGGAAATTCTTCCATTTTCGATTTACTTACCCAGATTCTGGTGATTACCAAATCACATCACTCGGATATTACCTCCTTTCCATCAAATGGCGCTGATTATCCAATTTTCTTAAGAAGCTCTGTGGTCTCAACTTGGCATTCATGTCCACTCCCTCTACACTGGTTATCCCCACAACCGGTAGCATTTTCATAGGGATCCAGCTGCCCTAGAAGCTATGTGGTCTCAACTTGGCATTCACGTCCACTCCCTCTACACTGGTTATCCCCACAACCGGTAGCATTTTCATAGGGATCCAGCTGCCCTAGAAGCGGTTTGGGAATTTTAGATGGATATGTGCACCTTAAATGAATCTTGCCTCTTGGAGATGGTCCCTAAAGTTTCCAGGGTTAATCATTTTCTCCCTCTTAGACAGGTAGAGGTCGAGTTTGCAAACAAGCATCAAACCATCGACTATGGACTCTTACAACAAGAGCTTCCTGGCCCCCATACAGGTTGAAACTTGGATTTTTCAGGCTAATCTCCCGGCCTCAAATTTAGAAGAGTGCAGGATGAATGCCTTCAAAGGGGTCTAATATCTAGACAGAGGAGAGCTACTTAAGGCTCCCTTCTCTATGTCTTTTCTTGATCTTGCTAAATATTCATCACCTGTGGGCATCTACAGATGTACAAAATGATCTATGACCTGGACCAAGGCAAAGTGTTGATTACTACTCCGAGAGCATTTGGAACATCTACATACCCTATCTCAAATGTGCCTGCCAATTTTTGGATCCAAAGGCACCTTGCAAATCTAGCATTATCTGGTTTGACCATGCTATTTAGTTTGTCTTTAATCATCTAGAAAGTTTGTTTCCTACAAACCAATTTTTTTTCACTTATCCTTACTATGCTGGCACGCGCGCGCGAAGGGGGGGGGGACAAGCTAGGAACTTACTATTAGTGCAGGTATCCTTTATATATTTTAGGGATATTATGCTAGACATCTTAAAAGAACTAAGGAGTGATGAACCAAGAACTATTCCCACCACTTATGGTAGTTCTAGAGGTGTAAAAATCATCTCTGGCCTCCTTAACCCTTGTATTGAGGATGAGTCATCCCCACCTCCTATGAAAAGGCCCTCTCTACCTCTTGGAACTCCTAACTCTTTTACCTCTTTTCTCACCTCGTCTACCTCCTCTAATAATAGTTACAACAAGGGTCAATTTAAGTCCTTTACTGGTAGAGGGAGAGGTAGAGTATTACCTGTCAAAAACCTTCAATCAAGACTTCTAATCTATAACCATGGTTTTAGGTGATAATTGGATTGATGGCGAAAAGAACCTTGTGTACTACTGATGAACCATCACATGAGTCTTTTGATCATTACCTCTTTATCAATAGACTTTTTGATTTTATTCATACCAAGGATGTGATAATGGCTGCTTTTGATTCAGTTTTACATAGTTGTGATATGATTAAAGATTTAAACTTTGGTTGGAAATATACTCACTCACTCAAGAAATTCCTCAGTAAGAATGATTTCTTACGGGATGTTAAGATGCCACAATGCTTTTGCACAAAATTCACTAAGTTATGTAAGGACTTTGGTGAACTTGGTCTGCATGTATGCATACCTAACCTTGGGATAATCACAAATACCAAAATTAGGAGATTATTGAATAAAGGTTTAAACCATATTCCTCTTGAATGACCTAAACTAGCCCTAGCTAACCATTACTTGACTGAAATCTGATTCAGCTAATTCTCACCTCTGTGTCCTTCGACACTCACACACCTTCAAATATTTCGGATCCTACAAAGATTGAACACTACAATCTATTACCTCACTTTAGCCATAACCAACTATCTTCAATCTTCAAATCTCTAGCTCTAGGACCCTACTAAATATGTTAGTTGTCCCCTACTGACTCTTATTTGACTCAGGTCTGACTAAACTGATCCAGCTGATTTAGGTGGTTCACATCTCCTTACCTCTATGTCCTTTGATACTCACATACCTTTAAACACTTCAGATCCTACACAGATTGAACACTACAGTCTCTTATCTCACTTTAGCCAACCTTCAGCTATGATGACTGCCTAAGTCATCAACACTTCAGATCCTACACAGATTGAACACTACAGTCTCTTATCTCACTTTAGCCAACCTTCAGCTATGATGACTGCCTACAGTCTCTTATCTCACTTTAGCCAACCTTTAGCTATGATGACTGCCTATCTTTTTCAGTTGATTGATTTGAGTCAAATCTTTCCACTTATAATATAAGTTTTGTACACATAGTATTAAACATGGTGACTAGCTATAGGAACTTGGTCTGATGCTACTTGGGCTATTCATTGAAGTATTGGTTATGCTATTGATTACTTGGGCTACTGGGTGAAATACTTGGGCTATTCATTGAAGTATTGGTTATGCTATTGATTACTTGGGCTATTGGGTGAAATACTTGGGGTACTCACTGAAGTATTGGTTATGCTATTGATTACTTGGGCTACTGGGTGAAATACTAAATATGTTGCTAGGTGTTGATTACAGAATATGCTCCTAGGTGAAATACTAAATCTGCTGCTAGGTGTTGATTATAGAATTTTTAAACAAAACTATAATACTATAGCAGATGGGGCTATTGGCCTTGGCTTAAAATATGTTAACAAGTTAAATAAAATCTTTATGGACTTGTTTTCAACTCTATATACTATTCTTAAAACATTATGCTGATTGTTGGACTGAATGACCAGAGTTTCCATATGACTGTTAGTCTTAAAATAACTAATGTTGAAAGCATTCTGATGCTGCTCTCTGCACCATGAACATAACCTCTGAAGTAATTCAGACTAGTTTGTTTTGGCTTCTAATTTGCACCTGAACATTGAGTAATTAATGTATAAGGCTGCATTGGTGGGTTTTGCCTCTACATAAATACCACATGCTATATGTGCATGGCACTATAATGAGGGGTTTTAGCTTACTGATTGGGTTGGTCCCATTTGCTGTGTTTAGTACTATGACTTGTATATTTAGAGCTCATACATCTTTATGAACTCTACAGGGTGTTACTCCTAATAAATATCTCATCAGAAATTGATTGTAGCTCAGATGGCTGAATATCTTGGTCTACTCTGACTGAGAGGGGCTACTCTCCCCTTGTACTAATGGATCTGGAAATATTAAGATCCACCTCATATGATGGTTGGATATCTTGGTCTACTCTGACTGAGAGGGGCAACTCTCCCCTTGTACTAATGGATCTGGAAATATTCAAATCCACCTCATATGATGTCAGCTATTAAACATGATGACTCATAAAAATATTCATAAAGGTCTCTCTCTCTCTCTCTCTCTCTCTCTCTCTCTCTCTCTCTCTCTCTCTCTCTCTCTCTCTCACACACACACACACACACACACACACACACACACACACACACACACTGGGTGCATGGGTAAACAAACAAAAGTGGGCTCTCTTTTACCACCCAAATGTGGCAGAAGTGGTTAGTTCATGGAGTCGATATTTAACAACACATGTGTTCAAATCTCACTTCATGTCGGATAGATCATTTCATGATCTTGGGATTATTTCTATGATGTTAAAAAAGCTTCTCTCATCGAGTGTGTGGGTAAATAAAAAAAAAGGGCTAACCCTTTTGCTGCCCAAATGTGGCATAAGTGGTTAGTTCATGGAGTTGATATTTAACACATCCTGTGTTCAAATCTCACTTCCTGTCGGATAGATCATTTCGGTCCCTTAGGATTGTTCCTATGACGTTAAAAAAGCTTCTCTCTCTCTCTCTCTCTCTCTCTCTCTCTCTCTCTCTCACACACACACACACACACACACACACACACACACACACACGCACACACACACACACGCACATGCCACTTCTGCTAAAACTGAATGAAAACCTCTCTCTCTCTCTCTCTCTCTCTCTCTCTCTCTCTCTCTCTCTCTCACACACACACACACACACACACACACACACACACACACACACACACACACACACACACACACACACACACACACACACACACGCTCATTTTGCTGTGTTAACATAACCGACTCGAGAGTTTTTCTTATATAACCATTATCAAGGGCTTTTAACTTGGCTACAATATCATTGGCTTTATTACCATAATGGGGAATGTGCGCCTCTGGCTATTACATTGGCTACTCTGGCTGCATGCGCATAATCGCTTTGCACATGTCGATTCTTCATAAAAATGCATGGCGGTGGTAGCTGGCATGCTCTGCTCGAAATGGACACCATATGGGGTGAGTTACACAAACTCACTTAGCCTATATTGTGCATTGTTGGTTTTTCTCCGGCCAGGTCCATCGTTCTTGCTTTGGCTTGGAGCTCATCCTCTCAGATACTTACTATTCTGTAAGGGTTTGATGTATTGTCTATGCTACCGATGGTAGTCTTATTGCATGGGATAATGATTACTTGAATCCCTTTTTGCTGATTACAAATGCTGATTACAAAGCACGAAGGCTCTGTGATTTTGGAAATATGTATCTTGCTGCCGCATGACCCATATAGATTTTGGTTATATTCTTATGTCTTTGAATACTTCTACTGTTTGCCCTAGCATACGCATGTCATGCAAAGGATGATTAAAATCAATGATTAACGATACTTGATGATATTTTTAAATTTTTCTCTTTGATGTTAGGGCATACACATCTTGCTCTGTTTCATGCCCCATATAGACTCTGATTTTGGTCGTATTTCTCTGAATACTGCGTCGGTTTGCCCTAGTAATGCATTGACATGTTATGTAAAGGGCTCTTAACACTTGTGATTAATGGAACCCTTCGATTTCTGATACATACGTATTTTGCTCATGAAGGTCAGGTGCTTATGGGAGAATGATATTATGAATCCCATTTAAAAGGTTTTTCTTGGGGTATTAATACTCTGGCATGTGCATCCTGTTGTTTGCATGCCACGCATATATATTGTGGAAAAAGCTTTTAATTTTGCTTCTGTGATTTTTGTGAATGTTAGCCTAATGCATGTTAGGAAATGGCCCTTTAATATCACCTACCTATGCGGACTTGTTGTGTGGTTGTTTCTAAAATTATGTCCCATGCTTTAAACTGTGTATTATGTTTCTTGAATTAATGGGTACAGGTGCTATGTATTCTCTTGAATTAATGATTAAACAATGTATTAACTGTATACATGACAATGAGTAATCTCTTTAAAACAAAATATTTTTTGTTGGCTAGGTTCAGTGCATGCCCTTCGGGTTCTATATATACTATATCTCTAATAATATTTAGCACCCTTGATTAAGTCTGACTTCTCTATGAGGGCATTGCGTCTTCATCTGTGTGATAAATGGTTGACTCTCTCACATAGCTATCTTGATCTTAGACCCAACACCGATATATTTTCTCTGTGGTGATAGATGAACCCACTTGTGATGTGTCTTGTAGAAACTTACACAATTGTTGTTAACCTATGACAGACATTGAGACGTACTATGTTTTACGTCATTAATTTAAATATTCTGAGTCATGGGCTGGGCTTGTCGGCACCATATGTTAAGGATGAAGGGATTGGGTGATCGCCGATGAGAGGCGCACCTTGAATATTAGTAGGATAAGGGTTAGGATCGTCGGCCGGCCATGTATGGGCGCCCAAGTGTGAACGACCGTCACCTATAAGAGTTAAATGTAACCCTAAAATCCTCATTCTCATGTGTTGTGAATACAAGAGTGCTCTTGCCTTATCTCCTTGGTTTTCTTCTCCTGCGTGTGTGTGTGAGAGAGAGAGAGAGTGAGAGAGCGATCGAGCACTGAGTAGCGGCATGACGGCGGAGCGGCGGTAGAGCGACGACGGCGGCTCCTTCTTCACTACGACGCGGGAATCCTTCAAGGCGGCGGTTGAGCGGTGTGACACACCTTCTGCATTCTGTTTGAGCTTGCTTTCCTGGTTGTTTGCAGCCATTCGTGACTCGCATACGGTGTTCGGCAAGTCCCCAGCTACGACCTGTGCGGCAAAAGCGCACATTTTTGGCGCCGCTGCCGGGGAGTTGTCCTGCACCAAGCTCCAGTTTGCAGCTCGGGCTGCTGCGTGAAGTTTAATTTACACTGCAGGAAAGCGACTGTGTTTGTTGTTGAGGTGTTTTCGTGTTTTGCAATCTGTTTCTGCAATTTGTCTTCTGCATTTCTGTTTCTGTTGTTATCTTTTCGCTCCGCGTGTGGGCTTGCGCTCTGTTATCTAGTTTTCTGCATGTGAGGGGGGGATTTCTGAATCCCCAGACTGTGTGCGAACTGCGCCGCGGCCAAGGCTGACCCAAATGTGTGGAGAGGAAAGGAAAAAAAATAAAAATAAAAAAAATTGAAAAAAATTAAATTTTATTTTTAAAGAAAAAACCAAACGTGTGGAGAGGAAAGATTTTTTATTTGGAGAAAAATTTTTTGAAAAGAAAAACCCCCAATTGACCTCGACCCCGGCCTCGGTCTCGGTCTTTTGATATATATATAGGAGAGTGAGCCTCCATAGCTTTCTTTCAAGTGAGAAAAGTGTGCCCTATATGTAGCCCACTCCCCGGGAGTGAAGTGAGCATGTGGGATAAAGCCTTCACCCTTTCCTCCACAAGCAAATAGGCCTTCACCCTTCCCCTATAGGGAAACGGACTGTTTTGAGGACCACGAGAGCTCCGGATAGGCAAACACGGTGCTGTAAAGCACGCTAGGACCCTTTGAACGATACGCTCGTTTCGAGCTATCACACGCCCTAGTCCAAGTTCGACCGTAAGTAAGGGGGTCAAAACCGAGTTAAAAAAGTAAAAACGGGGTGCGAAATACCCAAGAAACCACTTGTGTGGGCTTCAAGGGTAGTTACCAACGCACGTGCTGTAAAGCACGCTAGGACCCTTTGAACGATACGCTCGTTTCGAGCTATCACACGCCCTAGTCCAAGTTCGACCGTAAGTAAGGGGGTCAAAACCGAGTTAAAAACAATCTAAAAACAATCTAAAAACAAGTAAAAACGGGGTGCGAAATACCCAAGAAACCACTTGTGTGGGCTTCAAGGGTAGTTACCAACGCACGTGGGGTAACCACGTCACATGCATCTACGCTCTCTGCTAGAGTCTGAGCCATTAGAAAGCGTTTCAGTCTACGCAGGCTCACACCATCCCTCCACGTTAGCATCTTGGCCTTCGGCTGGAACCCAAGGGAGTGCAACCCAAGATCCACGAATAGTGGATAGTGACTCGTCCTCTGACTCGGAAGCCATGGAAGGGCACCCTACCAAGAACCCTGAGGAGACAAGCCAAAACATGCCAGTTTGGGCCCCACAACCCGGATCTAGCATGTTTAGTCGTCTAATAGAGACCTTTAGTAGAGCTACAAGCTCGGAACATGTGACAAGCGAAGTAAATGAAGAAGGAGGGATAGTGGATTCGCCATTCACATCTCATGTGGACCCTACCCTCCCAAAGAGTGTCCATGTGGATATTCTACCCACTTCGTTTAATTAATGAGGGCCCTACTGAGCTACCACATTTCGATGCTCTTCCTAAAGTAGAGGTCCCTAGAAGCCAATCCATAAGAAGTGACACTGCGTCCACTTCAAGAGAACCGTTTGGCACACCAAGTCTGGATGGGATATTTCTCAATGAAAATTGGGAATATGATCTACACACAGAGACTCTAACTGACCTATACACGGGCTACACATACCATGTAGGTTGGTTAGAAGTCCTACGATCTACATCTAGCGCCACTAATCTAGAGGAGCAACAACAAATAATATGTGAGGTTATTCATAGAATTATCCAAATTGAGAGGCAAAGTAGGGGAGTGAACTTAGGTTCCACTGGCCCTATGAGATTTTTAGATACAGGCAAGGCCAAACAACCAACTCTATCACAATTGGAGACTCCCTCGGTGAGTCCCATAGACCCTTCATATGTTGTTTTGCCTGGAGTCTCAGTGCAGGTTGAGCCCATGAGCAGTAACTTTAGCTTTCCAACCTTGGCTCAACTTTCCATTAAGGAATCCACAATGCCTACCCCAATGATGAGCATAACGGAAAGTGCACCTGTTATCGCTGTAGTTAGTACGACGTCGCTACTTAGTGGAACAGTACCTACAACAGTGCGTACCAGTGCCTATCGACCCTATGTACCTATCGCTACTCATGCCCATGTAGCTCCTACGCCTCTTAGTATGCCAATGGCATATGCTCCACGACCACCTTATCACAACCCTTATCCAAGGGGAGCTAGGCCTAGTCACATATCATATCCTACATCATTTGCCAACATACCCAGACCAATGCCAACTCCTATCAGCCAAGCTATCCCAGAAGTGCCTCCACCAGCTATGCCTGCTCACCTAGGTGATCTCGCAGCGTTTGCTCAGACGATCGGACGATCTGTTGCGGAAAACATGCGGGGTATGCCTGAGAGAGAACCTAGAAGCAAGGCAGTACAAGTGGCTAAGCTCACTCAAAACTTCAGTGGTAATGAGGATGTTAGGAAGCACATTGAAGTCTTTGAACACGTGTGTGATCCCTTGGAAGAGCACAATGAGCTGCATAAGTGTAAAGCCTTAGGCTTAACCTTGAGTGGGAAGGCCGGAGATTAGTATCGAACCTTAAGGGTTGAAGAGCGCACTCACTACCCCACTCTCAAGAGATTGTTCTTGAAAGAATACATACGTGAGGGTGTGCTTTGGGGAGTAGCATCTCAACTCCAAAAAGCTAAACGCGAGGAAGGGAAGTCAGTGAGAGACTTTATAAGTCGATTGAAGCATCTAAATTCTCGCTGCACTCCCGATGAGCGCTTCAATAATAACCAACTGCTTGATAGATTCATCCGAGGATTGCGCCACGAGGACATATACAATGGCCTAGTCATTAGAGGTCTTACAACATGGGAAGCAGTCACTGCCAATGCAATCCAGTTAGAAGACAACTTGATGGTTGCAGGTAAAAAGGTGTCTTCGGAGACAAAATCCGTTAGTTCGCAAGTATGTGGGCATGAGCCAATGACAGTAAAACCTATTGCCAAGGAGCCCAAGATATCCAAAATGTCTGTGATGACCGACCTTACTAAGGCTCTCCAAGAATACTTTAGGGGTAATCGAGCTCCTCAAAATAGCCATATGTACCCAAGAAGAGAGTAACAATGGTGTTCGGTTTGCTTAGGACCACATAGCACGAGTGAATGTCCCACATTCAGAGTCAAATTCAATGGAAATTGCAATGCATGTGGTAAGTATGGCCATCAATCTAAAGATTGCCTAGTACTTAAGCAAATGTTGGCAAATCAGGCACCACTAGCCTGGTCAAACACACCTCAAGTACCCGCGCTAATGCCTGCACAACCTGTTGAGTAACCGTCACAGCACATAGTTCCAAGGAATCCGAATGTAGTCCAGTCTGTGCCGTTACCACCGCTAGTGCTAGGACCACAACCTCCACATCCACCAAGGATTACCCCAATAAACCAGATGGGTTGTGAGTCACATAGTGCGTGTGGGGATTATGAAGAGGAGATAGACCCCACTGCTTCATATGGGATTGATACGTTTGAAATGATTCCCCAGTACTACATGGAGGATCATTTCGGGCAAGTCAAGCCTGTATATCAAGCGGCTGCTCTCGCCACAAGAGGGCAAAACCTTAATACCTTGGCGAGGAGACCACCTCTTCAATGCTACGATTGTGGTGGACCGCATCGTGTAGCGGAGTGCCCTAATAGGCTACAGAAGATCGCAAATGCAACCATATCAAGGGAGCACATTGGGAATGCCGGTACTTACATGTAATCGTTGTGGCATAGATCATTTGATCGCTCAATGTCCACATAATCCTAATGCACCCAAGATTACGCCATTGAATTTGGTTGAGGTCACCAACCAAGCACGAGGAACCACACCCGTTGTACCCGTGAATGTAGTTACACGGTCAATGCTTCAAAATCAAAACTACATTCTCGAAGAGAGGGATACTGCATCAATCGCTCAGGCAAAGAAAAAGAAAACACGATGGAAGAGATCACTTAATGCTACGAGCTCCAAGCCTAGTTCAAAGACTAACATAGGGACAGGAGACGACCCCGTGTATATGAATGATCCTGAAGATGATTCTGATTTAATAGAAACCATGGGGACCAAAGCCACTACCTTAAGGGAGGAACCCACTCGGGAGCTCAATGAAGGAGAATCAAGCAAGTACATAAATAAGGGAAAACAGAAGGAAACTTCCTCAGCCCCACAACCAAGTTAGTTAATGCCCTCTCGACCACCCAAACTGACTGAGACTCCCCAAGACAAGCCACGTGGGCCAAAAACCCTCAAGAAAAAGATTGGAACTTACCCAAACCCAGTTGAGGAGATTGAACAAGTGCAACACTTAAGGGGTTTGGTGGAAGAAACACAAAGAGAACTCGAGCCAAACCCGAGAAAAATCAAAATTCCAGACACAGTGTTTCCTACGCAAGTTCAGCCTCACAGGAACCATAAACCGTTAGCTATACCTAGTATCATTCGGGAAGAAAGTGAGGATAGGACATCAGGAAGTGGGCAAACACCCTTTTTGCTTGAAAGAATGTTTAGTGAGGGAATGCCTGACCCCATCGAAGAGGAAGTGATTCCATCTTCACCAGTCCCTAGTCAAGGGGCGATGTCTCAAAAAGTATCGTTGAATGTGTCCAAGCTAATGGATTTCATGTCCTCTGAAATCAGAACCACGATCATATCCAAATTATACGGAGATCCTGAGCTATTCTTAGCTCTTCGGGCATTTCTTAATGGAGAACTAAAGGCGGGGCTACCACAATTTGCAAATATGGATAGACCCGACACGCTTCAAGATGAAGAGGAACATTGGGATCTACAACCCAACCTAGATGAAGACTCGGTCGTTGAAATACCTGTGAACAAGTTGGGACAGTACTTTGAAGGTGACGAATCTAATGCAACCCTCCCCATTACTACCAAGGGATTAACTCTAAAGGGAATCCTTGATGGTGGTGCTGGCGTGAGCATTGTGACTAAAAACTGTTGGGAATCTATGGGAAGACCTCACCTTGAAGTCACAAACATAGTGGTTAAGATGGCAAACGGAACCATAGCTAAACCTATTGGAATGTTAAGGGACCTTAAGATCAAGGTCCTGGGATACAAGGTAAAACATACGTTCATTGTAATGGATTTCTCCAAGCATCCTATGTCATATCAAATGATCTTAGGACGTCCTTTCATGAGGGAAGCACAAATGGTACATGACTGGTCAAAAAACCATGTCTACCTATAATTCCAGGACTCTGTCATTCGAGTTGATCTTGAGAATGGTCGTGCACATCCTTTAGGAAGCAAGGTTATCATTGATAATCGATCGGATACCACTATTCACTCCGCCCCATTAAGGTATTGCTATACATGCAAAAAAGAGACTGATGATGGGAAAGATTCTCCTTATATGGATGTCCTACCGGGTATGACTGAGTCGGATAACGTGGATTAGGTACACCTAGCGGCAGCCATAGACACATGGGGAAATAGAGGCACAAGTTGGGTAACACGTGAGGGGCAAGATATGCCACCGTTAGTGCCAATAAACATGATAGGTGTTATGCACTTGACTCCTGATGGCGAGAAAGTGGCAAACTCCACTGACACTAAAAATAGCGAAGACTCTAACCAATGCAACTCTGAGTATGAATCTCAAGAAGAAACTAACTCTGAGCCTGATGGGGGGAATGAATCAAATATTCACCCAAATGTGGAAGCAAGGTGCTCAAGGCCTAGGACGGTGACCTCCTGCAGTTCATCCGAAAGTGAAGGGGACACAAGTGAGGATCGACCAAGTGAGTTCGAATCTGACAGAAACAAAAATCAAAAACTTGGTAAGAAGAAAACGAGACATAAGCGACAACGCTATCGAGCCAATGTACGAACTGCAAAAAACAAAGAGAGATCCACTGCGCAGAATGGCTTAGTTATGTAGGAGCTATTGACGCTCATCGGAAGTTAGCGCATAATTGGGGACAATACCTCCAAGGTGTCATGTGGTGTATTCCACAACCTCATGACGTCGCCCAATTAGAAATTGATGAGAAGCCAAAACTAAGTCATACTGCAAGAAGGCGGCAAAAAAACCAAGAGTTGGCTCAGCAACAAAAGGAAGCGGAATTGAAAGAAAAAAGCCTGGCACAACAAGAACCAGTAGACTTACACCCCGCACCCGAGCATTTCAAATCATTTACCACAGGGGAACGTAAAGTGGTCTACACAAAAGCCCAACGAACACCTACCAATGGGAGTAGCGGTGTCTACGATGGCCCGGCGGTAGTTAAGGAGATAGACTTAGCAGATCTGGGTGAGGAGTCTAAACCAGTTTTTATTGCTCAAGACCTCACCAAGCGGAAGAAGCTGCACTTACGAAGCTTCTTAAAGAATTCAAGGACATATTTGCTTGGACATATCATGATATGAAGGGTGTTCCACCCTCGGTGGTGCAACACACGATTCCAATGATTAGCACTGCTAAACCAGTCCAGCAACGTCCCTACCCAATGAATCCTAAGTACGCCAAGATTGAACAAGAGGAAATTGAAAAGCTTGTAAAATGTGGATTCATATACCTTATTGAGCACTCAGAATGGGTTTCTCCGATAGTCATCGTACCAAAGAAGAATGGGAAACTTAGAGTGTGCGTTGATCTCAAAAAGGTTAATGCAGCCACCAGAAGGGATCATTACCCCTTGATTCTGAACATGTGCTTGAAAGAGTGGCAGGCAAGGAGGCATATAGCTTTTTAGATGGGTACTCGGATTACAATCAGATCACAATTGCAGTCGAGGACCAAGCTAAAACAGCATTTATCACGGAGTTTGGAGTGTTTGCCTTCCGCGTCATGGCTTTTGGCTTGACCAATGCACCTGCAACATTTCAACGATTGATAAACACGGCCTTTAAGGAATATCTAAGGGACTTCTGTGAAGCTTTCTTAGATGATCTTTGTGTTCATTCCTCTTGGGATGAGCACTTGATGTGTTTACGAAAAATATTTGAAAGGTGTAGATTATATCGCATCTCCTTGAATACTTTCAAATGCCAATTTTGGGTTAAACACGGAGTTATCTTAGGGCATATAGTGTCCAAAAATGGGATTTCCACGGACGAGAGTAAAATCAAGGTCATTCTGGAACTGCCACCACCCACCAACTATAAGGGAGTCCAACGCTTTATGGGCCACATTGGTTATTATCGAAGGTTTATTCTATTCTTCGCCGAGATAGCTCGACCATTATATAAGCTTCTCATCGAGTTTATTTGGACCGAAGAATGTGACCGTGCCTATGAGCTATTAAAGAAGGCCTTGGCGAGTGCTCCAATCTTGAGAATGCCTAACTGGGATTTACTCTTCCATGTGCATATTGATGCATCAAACTTTGCTATTGGGGGTGTGTGTTAACTCAACCTGGAGAACACAAGATAGACTACCCCATTAGCTTTGCCAGTCGCCAGTTGAACGATGCTGAGATGAACTACACCACTACGGAGCGAGAAGGGTTGGCAATGATATATGCAGTGAGGAAATTTCGTTATTACCTCCTTGCCACCAAGTTTGTTTTCTATGTGGATCATCAAGCATTGTTGTATCTGTGGTAAACAAACCATGCTCCATAGGAAGAATCACACGATGGCTATTGATTCTTCTTGAGTTTGATTTCACTGTTGTTGTGAGACCTGGCAAAAAACATGTCATGACTGATCATTTGTCTCGCATACCTAATGGTGAAGCTCCTATGGGGGTTGATGATGACTTACCTGACACTTCCCTGTTCATGGTGGAGACAATGCTTGAATGGAATGAGAAGATTGTTAACTTTTTGGTTAATAGCTTTCCACCCAAGGAGCTTCGTAAAGATCTAGCTCGAAAGCTGATCAAAGAATGCGAACCCTATGGCCTGATAGTCGGGACTCTTTATAAAAGAGGAAAGGATGACATTCTTAGGCGTTGTGCCCGAGAGGATGAGTATCTATACATTTTGCAAGAGGCACATATGGGCGTAGCCGGTGGTCACTTCTCAGGAGACTTAACTGCGCGAAAGATTTTACAATCAGGGTATTGGTGGCCCATTATGTTCCAATATGCATCACTCTTTGTGAAGGGTTACGATGAATGCCAACGATACAAGAAACCCCAACGGAAAGATCAGATGTCCCTACATCCAATCAAAGTAAACCAACCATTTGAAAAGTGGGGTTTAGACTTTGTAGGTCCAATTAGCCCAGCGGCCCGAAACACACAATCTCGCTATATTATTGTGGCCATTGACTATATGACCAAATGGGCTGAAGCGAACACGTAAGGCAGACGCGAGGACAACAGCCAAGTTCCTCTTTGAAAATATAATCACACGCTTCGGTTGTCCTTTTGAACTTGTGAGCGACAATGGGACGCATTTTATAAATGACGTGATTAAGGAGCTCACAACAAATTTCATGATATCCCATCATAAATCTACTCCTTATTATCCGCAAGCGAATGGCCAAGCTGAGAGTACAAACAAGACATTAATCTCTGTTTTGACAAAGACAGTTGAAGCTCATTGCACGGATTGGGATCTAAAGCTTACGACAGCTTTATGGGCCTATCGTACTGCGTAAAAAGTGGCTATTAATTGCACACCATTCAAAATGGTATATGGCCAAGAAGCGGTCATGCCGTGGGAATTTGTCATTCCTAGTCTTCGTGTTGCTACTCAAGAGGTTTGGGATGGTAATCCCTTAGTAGAGCGTCTATATATCCTTGAGCGGCTAAACGAAGAAAGACAATTGGTTGTATACAATGCCCTTGTGGAGAAGGATAGAAGGAAAAATTGGTTTGATCGCCACCTAAAGGACAAGGACATCAAGGTTGGGGATAAAGTCCTGATGTATGGAGTGCGAAACGAAAAGAAGAAGCTCAAATATGCTGGTAAGGGACCGTATAGAGTATGTGAAATTACCCCGCAAGGTACCATCAGAGTGGAGACTCTCGACGGAGTTGAGACCATTGGATTCCTTAATGGGAGTAAATTCAAAAGATACTATGACCCCCTGAGCCAAGAGGAGTTACATGCAATCCATCAAAAGAAGGCAGCTAAAGAACAAGCTGAGCTTAAAAAGATACAAGCGAGAGTCGAAACCAAAGAACGTCAACAGCGTGCTAGGCGACAACGAGAAGCCAACTTGGGAATTACGCAAGTATTTTTCAAGGAAGCAGAGGAGGATGCACTGGAATCTGACCTGCCTCTAAGATACCCAATTGAGTTACAGAGTCCTTACGGGGAGGTGCTGTATAATGCATTATTGGATACAGGAGCTCAACACAATTTGTTATCATATGGCGTGTGGTGTCAACTTGGAAAACCACCTTTATCCAAGAGTGCTATCCAAGTTTAAGGAATCAATAAGAAGAAAACCCCTGTCTCAGGAATTCTGCACACTCCGGTTGCCTATGACAAGGGGACCGTAATTCAAAGTTTTTTGGTTATGCCTGCGGGTACCATGGAAGGGACTGTAAACTTAGGGCGCAAATGGATGATGGCCACCAAGTGCAATATCGATTGGGCAACTAGACGAGTCACAACGCAAGAACCCACACTAGGTCTGACCGCTCAAAATCCTGCACCTAAGTCATCCACTCAAATGCTAGATAATGAAAAATCACAAAGTCCAGTGGCAAAACCATCTTTGATTGTTTGTCACCCCTCTAACGCTTCAACGCCAAGAGTGGAAACATGCAGGGTGGTCTCTAAAGCTCCGCTTACTATGCCAAAAAACACATACAAATGGGTCCCAAAAGCTTCGTTAATAGCTACTTCCCCTGCTCAATCTCGTTCAGCCACCAAGAAGCCTCGTAAAAGGAAAGCAGCTACCCACCCGAGAAAGGGCAATGTAACATCGCGATGGATCCCTAAAAAATTATGAGTAGCCCAAGGGTACTACGAGGGGAATGACCAGATTTGAGTCCCTAAACATAAGCTGAATCCTTCTACATCACCTGTAAAACCTTGCAAACCAATTGTTGCCACCCCAATGACAATTCAAGACCGTGGTAAGGGAAAGGTAACAGAGTGCTCCGCACCACTTCTTCCAGAGTTAGTTTGGATTTCCAAACGACATCGATCATTACCACCTAGCTCAGGAAGGGGGGAGCCACATGAAGCTTCTAGCTCCTCATGCTAGGCACACACACATATAGAAGTTTCTACATGCTCTACACCTACTCTTGTCAACACCCAACAAAAAACTGATGAGTCTACGTCTCCCCTTGTAATAGTATCGTCTGAAACCATTTCCTCCATTCGTCAATGGGAGCGTACACTACCATCTCTGCAATTGGATGTGGCCACAAGGGTCATAAAAAGCTTTCTGCCCACATCACAACCTATGACCCGCTGGACAAATTGGTTCCAAGAGGCTGCAACATCATTGCAAATAATATGATCTACCCAAGGAAAGGGGGAGCATGTACTCACGCTCGACATTCTAATGCTTCCTCCTTAACCTTCTCCCCTATGTAATTGCCAAATTCAAGGGGATGTATATATATAGCTTCATACATTTTTTTTAAAAAAAATACAAAGAAAAGAAAAACAAAAAATAGTAAAAAGAGCAAGAGCACAAAAAGAAAAGAAATATCCGTATACAATCAAGAACTAGATTGACCTGTCACAAACCTACTGATGCTATATCTGTGTTTGCAGATATGGCAGATGCACGATCATCATACACTTCATCCACTCCCACCTTTGGTGAGAGGTATCATCTGTACCTTTCTCAAATATTTCACATGTGTTATCCTGTAATTGAAACTGAATGGGATCATATAGATGTACTAGCCAGAGAGGAAAATGTTGAGAAATTAGAATGGCTAATTCGCCTATTGACCATGACTGACCCCTACTCCGTAGAGGAAATATCCCCGATAGCCCAATGCTTTCCTTTTCCACAAGATGACTATCCTCGCATGGTTACATTCTTGATGAGTTTATGTGGATGGGAAAATGAAAAGGAAATATCTGACAATGATGAATGGACGGATGAAACTCATGGCACTACTGAGGTTGACTTTATTTATTTGGATGATGCGGATAGAGGCTTAGCCTTAGGGCTAGAGCCAGGACTCTACAACATCCTCTTACCGTATCCTCAGTAGTAGTGTGGTGACTGGTAGGTAGGTTAGTGTTTTCAAGTTTTTTCTAGTTTGGATTCCTTAAACGAGTCTTTAATTTTTCACACTGATGTGCCTCTCGAGGTATAGTGCTTGTTAGTTGATTGTACAGGTTGAAAAGTTTGAGGTGGGTTCGCTTTCAAGTCCTGAGACTGCCGCAACGTTCATCAAAATATATCTACATCAAATTGCAAGCTGTCTCGTCAAATCAAGGAGATCTCCAATTTCAGGTGTAATTCTTCCATGCCCACTCTCTTTAATTTTTTACTGTTCAATTAATTGCATGAACTATAATGCATGACCACATGGAAATTATCAATGTACTACTTAGTTTTTGAAGTTGCCTGACGTGCTAGTGTGAATCATTAATGAGTTTAACCTTATTGGATATATTCTTGAGAATGCATGCAGTCTTTAGTTAACCTTGGAATACGATTGTCTTAGGTCTAGGGTCAAACTATCTTAATGTTTGACACCTGGCCATGTTTGTGTTGACCTCTAGGACATAGCTTTTACCCCTTTGTCGAAAGGATGCAAGACAAATTATAGTTCAGGAGCGAAGATCAAAAGAAATAATTTTTTTTAAAAAAAAGCCTACAATAAATGGCAATACAAGTCTATGATGTGCTTTAATGTTGGCCTATCGCCTTATTGATACTTGGTAGGCGAGGAGTATTCTACGCCAGACCGATGCCTTGGTTGGTAGGGGGTAGCCTTGCCTAAGGTGAACTAATAGATTCTTGGAGAATGCTTTGTGTTAAACATGGTACCAGGATCGATGTTAGTTTTGCCTTAGGAAGGTCGCCATTGTGTATAAAAATTGTCACGTGCATAAAGAAATAAAGGCAAAAGGCTTCTGTAACTCTGATGTTTCTTGTGTCCCTAGGCTCGTGGTATTAACTTGTTCTTAGAGTAGACACAGTGTGGTCATTTGTTTATTTATTAAGCTTGGTTATTTTCCTTGACTTAGACCAGTTATAAACCTTGATTAACCTTTGACACCTTGCTAACTCTTGATTTACTTTCAATAATTTTAAACTCCTGTTAATTTGCTACACTAGCTCATTCATGTGACCCTTAAACTAAGTTCTCATAGCAACATCCATTGTGGTCTAACATGCTTGAATTTATACACTTTATATCTTTTGAATTCCAGTATACTTTCACTCTACTTCCCTATTTTGCAGACGGTCCACCACAACAACCCTATCGAGCTTACCATACCATAGCTTCCGAGGACGGAATCTACATCAGGAAGGGGGGCATGTTAACCTATGACGGACATTGAGACGTACTATGTTTTACGTCATTAATTTAAATATTCTGAGTCATGGGCCGGGCTTGTCGGCACCATATGTTAAGGATGAAGGGATTGGGTGATCGCCGATGAGAGGCGCACCTTGAATATCAGTAGGATAAGGGTTAGGATCGTCGGCCGGCCATGTATGGACGCCCAAGTGTGAACGGCCAAGTCACCTATAAGAGTCAAATGTAACCCTAAAATCCTCATTCTCATGTGTTGTGAATACAAGAGTGCTCTTGCCTTATCTCCTTGGTTTTCTTCTCCTGCGTGTGTGTGTGAGAGAGAGAGAGAGTGAGAGAGCGATCGAGCAGCACTGAGTAGCGGCGGCAGGGCGGCGGAGAGGCGGTAGAGTGGCGACAGCGGCTCCTTCTTCACTACGACACGGGAATCCTTCAAGGCGGCGGTTGAGCGGTGAGTGACACACCTTTTGCATTCTGTTTGAGCTTGCTTTCCTGATTGTATGCTTGCAGCCATTCGTGGCTCGCATACGGTGTTCGGCAAGTCCCCAGCTACGACCTGTGCGGCAAAAGCGCACAATTATTTTCTATGATTTTGAGGGATTGGGCATATTGCAGTTAGCTCTTTGATGAGACAATTATGAGGTACCTTTGAACAAATATGGCTAGGTCCATGGCTAAATACTGAATTATCATCTATCTCTTTTCAGTTACACTTAGCTGATTAAAAGCCACATGATATTCTGAATGCTTGGTTGCATGCTAATCATGTGTTTACTAATAAGGACATCTTATAAAGGGGTTTCTCCTGGTCCCAAGTTTTTGCCTAAATATAAGGTCTTAACTTTATGGCCTAATATATGGATCCACTCCATCTTCCTTTTACTTGACTCGAATATAGCTTAAATATGAGGATATTTGGGTGACATCTATAACATGTGGTAGATCTTAGGACACTTGTAATACACACACAGGCTAACAACTTGTTTGTCTGTTTTGGATGGATGCAAGTAACAGGATCTACCCTCTCAAATGTCTTGAAGTTTAAGCTTTACGACACATGTTGCATTGTTGGAGACACAGTCTCCAACAACTCATAACATGATTATTGTAAACAATATTGTTGTTGTGTAATCATGTTAAAAACACTTCATTCATTAAGACTGTTTGGGTCCTTGAACTTTTTGTTAACTTTTTATTTAGCTGTGGATATGTTATTAAATATAGATAAAACACACACACACACACACGTACACGCACACACAAACACAATGTAGTAATCCCTTTCTCTCTCTCTCTCTCTCTCTCACACACACACACACACACACACACACACACAATGTAGTAATCCCTCTCTCTCCCCCCCCCCCTTTATCTATAAAAGGAGCCCTCCTCTCCCTTTCAAATCCCTCTCTCTCTCCCCCCCCCCCTTTATCTATAAAAGGAGCCCTCCTCTCCCTTTCAAATCAAGGAATGAGCCTCCTCAATTGAGCATTTTGTGTCATTGCCATCTCTCTCTCGCTCTCTCTCTCTCTCTCTCACACACACACACAAATCACACACACACACACACACATAGAGACACGATGTAGTAATGCTCTCTCTCTCTCTCTCTCTCTCTCTCTCTCTCTCCTTTATTGTGCTTGTCTTTCTTGCTCTCCTAGCCATTCGAATTGAAGGGGCTTTACACATATGAGCTAGAAATCTAGAACTTTTCCTAAAATTAAGGGTGGGTGAGGAGATGGATGAGGACATGAAGCTGGGCAGGGGAGATCTCCCTAAATTTTAGGAAAAGTTACACTTTTGCTGGAAAAGAGGGGGATACCCATAATGTGTAAGAGTCTGTGCCCATATAGTCTTCTACAAGGAATCTATAGCCAATGCAGGAGCTCCTACAAGTGTGACGACTCGACCCCAAGGGGACCTTGACGGGGCTCGTTTCACCTTTGCCAATGTGCCAAGCGGTAACACAATAAATGGGACCGCCGACCAATATCCCTGCGGGACTCACGATTGCTTGCCAAGAGAGAGAGAGAGAGAGAGAGAGAGAGAGAGAGAGAGAGAGAGAGGGACGTTTGCTTACCGAGAGAGAGAAAGAGAGAGAGAGAGAGAGAGAGAGAGAGAGAGGGACGTTTGCTTGCGAGAAAGACCCACGTTGGAGTTGAGATTCTATTAACAAGAAAGAGATTACAAGGGAGCGCGTAGCACTTTTGAGAAGGGATACGATCTACGGTCGTCATGGGGGTGGGGGACCAAAGCATTAAACTCTCAAGCAACCAACAACTCTCCTTCAAGCAATCAAGCACTCACCTTTTCCCTCTCCCTCATCTTTATCTACCACCCACGGGGTCCTAGTAGTGGGATCTAGGGTCCCCATTGCGTTGCAAAAATCTACGGCCCAAATTCGCCGGCTCGTGAAGTAATCTTGGGCAACCCGAGACTACCGTGCTTGAGATTACCCCTGGGCCGAGATTACTTTGCAAGTCAGCGCGACGAGAGTTTTGAATTATATTAAATACGTTTTGCTCCCTATTGCATATGGGAGTAATGGTAGAGCATGTGGCTAAGATGCTCGAGGTGCTGGGTTCGAATCCTAATGGGGGGAGGGGGCGACGAGCCGAAATTACTCCGTTTTGCCTGAGATTACTGCCGTCGCCCCCGTAGATTTATGGCGGTGGGGTGAGAGCCATAAATACCACTACTCTCATCTCGCCGTAGTTATAGTTGAGTGCCATAAATACCATTACTCTTTTCTCGCGGTAGTTATTTTATCCATTAATCATTCATCTAGGATAAAGAATGGTTGGATTTACTAAAGAAGAGAGGGGAATACCTTTTTTCAATGAGGCATAACATCAGTTCATTTTAGAGAAGACAAAAATCATAAAAAAAAACCATAAAATGAATAGAAAAGAGAAGAATCTCCAACTTACATGGTGAATTTGAGAACTTTCCTTTGGCTTGATGGTTTGAGGGTTCTACTCTTGTTTGAAACAAGAGTGGCCACCAATCTTTTAGGAGAGGGAAGGTCAAAAACTAATGAATTATGAGAAAATTCACAGTTTTTGGCTCTTGGGAGAAGTAAGGTAACACTGCAAAAACACTATTAAGCTTCAACAAAGGAGCACCTACCCTTGGACCCCTAGTCCCTAAGAATCCCCTAGAACGTCTTCGCGGGTACCTAGTGCTAAACCTTTGTCGTGCTTTTTTTGTTTTTTTTTTCGTCGGCTGCTGTCCAAATCCTTTTCTCTAACGTGCGCAGTTACCAATTTCTGACTTCCATCGGTTTTGTGAAGTGGGTCTTGGACTTTCATCGATTTTGTGAAGTGGGTGGGATGATGAGGAGCAACAATAGGAGGTGGAGGGAAGGCTACTGCAGCGCGTGCCTGCGCTGCATGCTAAAGTTCTTTAATTTTTTGCTCTCTTTTGTAGGGGTGGCTCTGCTGCTCTACTCGCTTTGGGTTCTCCACAAGCTGCCCACATCCTCAAGCTTCCGGATCCTTCCATCCCAGCACGCCCCAGACGCATCGAACCTCAACTTGGGCGCATGGAATTTACCTCCTGTCTGGTTAGTTTTTTCTTTTTTGTTAAACACATTCATACACCCAAAAAACCACTTAATTACGTAAAGAAATCTATGTTTTAGTTTACCGTGATTTCTCTGTCTGCTGTTGCGACAATGTTCTGCAACGCACTTGTGTGAATGGATAAAACAATTTTCTTTTTCATAGGAAAATTGCGGATTTGTTACCCCCATTTTGTGGATATCATGTAGTAAAATAGAGAAATTTAATGTGTTTATTTGAGATTCAATTGTGAATTCAGCATGCATGCCTGCCAAGATGATGGTGGCATGTTTTCAACTATGTGCGAAATGTGCAAAATGTTTTCAGCTCTGCATGCCTGTCGGCTTTGTGCAGTTTTTGGGAGCACGGATTCTCAGAGCACTGAACTATTAATTCATCTAATCACTTAATCAACCACATAGTTTAGCTGCATATAAACAATCACTAGAATGTGCTATGAATGCATTGGGGGTCAAAAATAGACCGACTTCCCTTTTAGATATGTTATCACCAAAAGGAGTATTTGTGCTACAAGCTTGTGGGCGATCCATGTTCACCGAGTTGCTGAATATAATGAAATAAAAATGAATAAAGTTGATAAGAATCTTCGGAATCTTGCATCAAGACTCCCTCCTCTCCTCTATTTAGTGTATCTCCATGCGGGCTGCGTCCTTGTGTGACTCACTATCTGGGGTCTACTCTTGTAGTTTCTAGGGGGAGGTGCAGGCTCCCCTCTTGCTCCTGAAATGCGATGAATCTGTCCTAGGCTTCTCTCTACAATAGTGATCCAACCTCTCTAAGCCCCAAATCTAGGCTGATCCCTTTCTGAAGGTGAAGAGTGCCCCATATCTCCTCAATGTGTGTGCCAATCCAGGTGTCGTGAACCAAACTCTCGGGGATGTGGACACTCTCCGGTTGTTCAGACCGCCAGGGGTCCAGGGCATGGTCAGATAACATTGTGCCTGCAATGATGCCGACCATACCCCCCCTCCTAAATGCCCACTCATCCACACAAAAATCTGTCGATGCAAGAGAAGTTCGGACCGTGATTCCTCGTGTTTGCTTACCTAGAAAACAGAGGGCGTAGGTGCCATTAATCTTGTCCTCTCATGGTGAGGATAAAATCTGCCCAGGCGGAGTACTTAGCCCGGGAAATAGTGTCCAAACCTCCTCCCCGTCTGTCCATAGGGTCCTCTAGCATGTTGAAGTGCCCTCCCATGCACAAACAATGTCCCTGAGGGAGCTCCTGGTGCACCTGTATCTAGAATTCCGTTCGCCTTGACACGGCATAAATATTGAGGAGGCCCACCCAGTCCTCCCCAATCGTGATGATCACCCACCACTGAGCTCTCCCGTGCACCATGGTGCCTAAGTCCAAAAGTGAAGGGAGCAGCAGCTCGCTGACTGAGATGCACACCTCTCTGGTTTCCTTTTGGACCAAAAGCGGGTGGGCTAGAAAGTGTGGCAAACGGCCCAGCAAGATCTTCCTGCATCTTTGGGTACATCTTGCCGATAAATGGTGCTCCTACAGGAGAAAAATATCCAATGAACGATACAGGCTCTCTGAATCTCTTGGAGAAGATTCCCTCTCCTGGTACAGGAGCGGGGCCCGTCCATCCCATGAATAATCCACACATAACTAGGCATGGGAGGAGTGAGACTCGATCGAAGCATCGTCTTCACGGAGGGCTTTGGAGGTCGATTTGGACGGAGAGTAGTTGCAATATGTCCATGGCCGAATGTGCTCCATGAAGGCCCACTCTGCTCTAGCCCTGTTGTGGGCATACTCGGGGCTCCATCCCTCGCAATGAAGATAGGAGTATCCACTCAGTTGGATTTTGATGATCTTAGCTCCCTACTTTTGGAGGAGGAGTCCGTTCTCATCTCACAGGGTAAATTGAAGGTGTCAGTTAACAGTTTTGACCAGGCACTTTCCTCAGTTCAAAAGAAAGGTCGGAGTCGCTGCTTCTCTTGCGGGAAAAGAGGACATTTGTGCAAGGATTGTTTTCCCAAGAGGAAGGACAAGACCAAGGGCAAGGCTTCATCTCAGGGAAAAGGCAAAGACACGACACAGGACAGTGATACAGATTCTAGTTCCACTTCTAGGGCTCCCAAGGCGCTTCCGGCTCAAGAGACCCCAGATGGTGTACTTCTCTAGTACACATGTGGTTTCCCCCATGTGCTTTTAGCCAGAAGACGCGTGTGGGCGAGAGAGGGGGCTTTGATTACAGCTCCACCTACTGGTGCATGGGGACCGTGATTCGGAGTTCCAAGCATTAGACATCCGGCAGGACATGGTTATCTTTGGTATAGTAGAGATTATGAACTGGATCTGTTCCAAGTTCATTGTTCGAGGCTTTTGGGACGTGATGTGTTCCGTCCACTGTTGGGGATCATGGGCGCGGTGTGTCCAGCAGCTCATCATCTATTTTTGGAGTTCACTGCACACTTGTGTAGGAATTCGTGGCCAAGCAAAGTTCCTTGCTGTTCGTGGTGGCATCTTGTTTCAAGGAAACAGGTTGGTGGGTGCTCTCTCTCAAAGAATGGGTACTATGCTGTGATACCCACAACGAAATGCTGCAAGAATTGTACAACACTGTGTATGGACAACAAGCATGAAGGAGAAAAGAAGATCACTGCTGAATATCACCAGAAAAGGTAGTACATCACGTGGAGCAGCATGAGGGAGGTCCCGTAGATGCTGCTTATCACTGCAGAAGCTGAAAAGAGAGATGATCTGAGGGGAAAAGGGAGCCAGCCCTTTCATACTACCTTAGTATGCTAGTCGGCCAGCTGTAGCAGGCCGACAGCGGTTGTAGCAATAAAATGCCTAAAAAATACCAAAAATGGTAGAAAAAATGCTGAATAATCTCTGCTAAGATATGCCAATGCAGGGCTTCATATGGAGCTAGATACAAGCATGAATATGCATGGGAAAGTCCATCTGGGGATGAAATAATTTCCAACACCTCCTCTTCAGTGCCAGATGGGTGGACCCCAACTCCGGCACGCTGCAAAAAATCCTCCAAAGAGGCTGCAGGAACAACCACCTCATAAAAGGCACAAAGCTCGCGAAGATATGGTACATCTGAATACCGAGAAGGTCTTTGGAAGAAGCCACGAGAAGATCGAGAAGATATCGAAGACGAAACACCAGGATCAATCTGGAGAGAGAAGCCCTCAGGAGATGGAACCATAGATGGCTCTGAAAAATGTGGTACCTCCTCTGCATCTGCAACAAGCATCGGGACCGAAGTAGAATCCTCCTTTGAAGAAGAAGAAACTGAAACAACTGATGGAACAAACTGATCATCAATGATAGCTGAATTTGCTAGGTTCGAAGTAGGGACAGGATCCAAGATAGTGGAAGATGCCTCCTGTGAAACACAAGAAGGAGAAGCAACTGCCAGGAGAGAAGCCGCCAAAGTAGGAAGCTCCAGAATATGTGAGGATATCTCAACAAAATCATCCACCTGCTCTGTAGAAGAACCACTATCCTCCTCTGAAAGAGAGGAGAGAAAATCTGCAATAATGGCATCAGCATGGAACAACACAAGAGAAGGAAGATACTCATCCAAAGGGATTAGAGGAACTAATAAGGTCTCTATCAGAAACTCCCGTAAATAATCCTCTGCTGTTGCGGATAGGGCACCGACTTCTGAATCAGAAGTCTCCTGTGTGACCACCAGGATGGACTCATCCTGCTCCTCCTGTGAAGATGAAAGAACAGGGGGATCATAGATAGCAAGAAAAGCCATCTTAGCATGAGACTTCGTACTCTCCTCTGTCGTTGGTGAAGTATCTGAGCCATCTGTCGTGGGTGAAGTGTCTGAGCCATCGGAGGAGGACTCCTGCTTTGCTTTAGCTTTGCGGGAAGTAGCCTATTGGGCAAAATATTTGGCCTCTGAATGACCAAGTCAGTCACAAAACTCACAAGAATCCTTCCTCCTGGAACCCTTGATGCTGTTAGAATTGTCAGAATCGTCGTTGTCAGAAGATGACTTTGTGGTGACTTTTTGCTTGTTGTTGTTGGAGTTCCCTTTGCCGCCTTTGCCTTTGCCCTTGCCCTTGTTAGAGGCAACAAAAGCAGACTCTGACTTGCCTTTTTGGCGAAGCATGCACTTGTCATGGAGATAACTCATGACTTCCTCAAAAGGGGGGAGAGGATCACGGAAATAAATATTATCCTTGAAAGAATCAAAGGAAGCAGGCAACTTACCAAGAAGTTTATGGATGGGATTGTTGATGGTGCTCCTGTACTCCTCAAGTTGCAACTTGATACGGGAGAACTCTCCGATCTTCTCAATCAAGTTATCTGACTCAGTGATGGTAAGCTTCTCAAGATCTAACTCCAATTTGGCAATTTTCATTGTCGAAACTCTCCCATACCTCCTCTGGATCTCTGTCCACATTTGATGAGCATTACTCTGAGAGGAGACACGCTGTGCCTGCTTGTATGGATGGAGTCATGCAATGGATGATGATAAGACGAGCCCGAGCATCCAATATGCTTCGCAAAGCAGGGTCCACCAAGTGAGGTGTGGAGATAGCCATCCACACACCGGCTCCTTCCAGCAACAATTGAGTGTAGAAAGACCAAGTATGATAGTTGGTTGCTGTAAGGTTCATGGAGTCATTGACTTAGGGAGGATTGTAGGATGGTATGTGGGCAGGGGTGGGAGCAAGACGTGGATGAGAGAAACTCAGAGAGGAAAGATTGGGAATAGGATGTCGTGCAAGTTTTGCCATGGACATTCTCTAGAGCTAATCTTGAAGGGGTAGCGAGAAAAAGAGACTAGAACTAGGGATTTGGAGCATGTGCTGCTGTTTTGGCAGGGATTTGACTGATTGGAGGACATGGAGTGCTGTCAGCCAGAATATGCAGGTGTGATATCCAGTCGGCTGCAGCAAGTGAAATATTGATGTCCAGAAAGCTGGCCGACCAGCAGTCGGCCAGATTTGATTGTCATATCCAGCCTATAAATAGGCATAGTTGCTCATTGTGTTTTTCATTCGCTCCCCCTTTGGGTGTGGGTCTAGACTAGGACTAGAATAGGTATTTTACTACCTTTTCAAGGCAGCCCATGGCTGTAAGGATTATGTACCTTTTGTACCCTATGAAATACTGAATTTCCAGCCATCTCTCTCTCTCTACTGTCCCTTTTGTCTGCATTTTTCGCATCAGCATGTTCTAAGTGGTGTTTAGGGCTGAAAGAAGACTCTCAGAGCTTCTACATGTAACATTGGTATCAGAGCAGAGGGGGATGTTATATGCAAGTTTTGCCATGGACATTCTCTGGAGCTAATCCTGAAGGGGCAGCCAGATAAAGAGCTCCAGTCGGCTGCAGCAAGTGAAACATTGATGTCGAGAAAGCTGGCCGACCAGCAGTCGGCCAGATTTGATTGTCATATCCAGCCTATAAATAGGCATAGTTGCTCATTGTGTTTTTCATTCACTCCCCCTTTGGCTGTGGGTCTAGACTAGGACTAGAATAGGTATTTTACTACCTTTTCAAGGCAGCCCATGGCTGTAAGGATTATGTACCTTTTTACCATATGAAATACTGAATTTCCAGCCATCTCTCTCGTGCTTTGCATGTGAGGATTACCGGCCTTAAAGACGGGGATAAAGTTGAAGAGGAGGTGAAAGAGCTTATGGTGTTGATGGGGATTGACAGTCCGACACACGCAAAAGCCTGGAGAGTGGGCAAAAAAAGCGGAGGCAACGGGGAAACATCAAAGGAAAGAGCTCTCATACTTCGCTTCCCTTCTGTTGAGGCGAAGAAGGAGTTCTTAAAAAGACGACCCACTTTAAAGAATACAGGCATTTTTCTTGGTGATGATCTTACTCTTTCACAGCTTGCACATATGAAGGAAGTCATGCCAGAGATTAGAGCAGCAAGAGAAAAGGGTAAGATAGCATTTTATAGAGAAGGGAGGGTGGTCATCGTGGAGCGACGCTCTACATGACGGTGCGAGACCTATGGGACCAAATTAAAGCTGGCAGCCTGGAACTGCAATGGATCCCTCAGACTTGATGTAGGTGCCTTTGAGGACAGCTTTACAGATAGAGATATAGTCTTCTACTCGGAGACTCACCAGGCCCCTGGTCAGATGATGCCACAGGTGACAGGATACAGATGGGAGACAGCTTGCAGAGTAGGGACGAGATCGGTACACAGTAGTAGAGGATCAGGAGGGGTGGCAGTTCTTTTCAGGGAGGAGCTGCAACCGCTTATACACATAGTTCGGAGAGATGATCAGGCCAGATATATGTGGGTGAGACTGAGGGCCGACACAGGCAGATTCCTGTATATTGCCATATGCTATTTTGCTCCTAGTACATCGACATATGCAGCACCTAGAGGGCAGTCTCCTTTCTCTGTGCTAGATGATGACATATGGGAGTTCTCTAGGGATGGAGACATCATTCTGCTAGGGGACTTTAATGCCCGGACGGGCAACCGCCAGACAGCCTTTTATGATACCTCGGAGGAGATGCTGAGAGAGTTGGACACTCTGGATATGGGATTAGACAGAAGCTCACAGGATGTGGAGTGCACAGAGTATGGGAGATATTTGGTAGATATGGGGACTGCGCATGGGTTGGCCATACTTAATGGCTTGCAGAGGTTTCCGTCAGCAGCTGGATTTACTTGCTTTCCACATAGACATGGTGCTAGCACAGTGGATTATGTTATGGCTATGCCCAGCTTTGTTTCATGCATTGAGGACTTCACAGTTGGATCTCGGCCCATTGGGGTAGTAGTGGATCATGCATTGTTGACATTGACTATCTCTTTTCACTTTACCACAGCTCAGAGGACACGAGGGGCAGATCACACTCGATATACTTTTACCTCAGAGACTGATGCTGTCTACACAGATGGGATTTATAGACGTCTGTACACAGAGGAGCCAGGGAGACCTTTGGAGGAGTTGACCCATATACTGACAGAGACTTTACATGATGCAGCGAGAGAGGCATATCCACATACTCAGCCTGGACAGAGACAGCATTCTAGATGTATGCCCCAGAACAGCTGGTATGATGAGGAGTGCAGAGAGACCAGAGCCCGACTGCAGCGGGAGGTTCCTTTGGGAGTCACTACTTACCGACAGTCACGTATTGCCTTCCGACGCCTTGTGCGAAGGAAGAAGCGGGCCTTCCTTGCTCAGCTAGAGCAGGAATTATACCAGCTGTTCTTGAGCCAGGATTCGAGGGAGGCTTGGCGTCTGTTTCATGAGTCCTCCCCTGCTTTGGCCATCACTTCTACAGAGGTCTGGGGTAGTTATGCAGCATCTCTATATACAGTTCCTGGACAGACACCTTTTCCTGACCCGCCAGCACCATGCCCACAGACATGTACTTTCTTTACCGCAGAGATGGTAAGGAAGGCCATTGATAGGATGAAGACTGGGAGAGCATATGATCACGATGGATTGGTTGCTGAGCACTTTATTCATGCGAGAGACATGCTGGCAGAGCTTCTAGCAGTGATGTTCAATCGTGCTATGTGCGAAGGCTTACCCGAGACTTGGAGTAGGTCCACCATCGTGCCTATCTTCAAGTCAGGGGACCCTATGCAGCCAGGGAATTATCGCACTATTATGATTGGTCACACACTAGCACGATTGTATGCATCCATTCTTGAGCAGCAGTTGAGTAGATGGGCAGAGAGAGCTGGCATTCGAGCAGAGGGACAGGCAGGGTTCAGGAGAGGTTTCTCTACTCTTGACCACATCTTGACTCTCCGGGCCATTATTGAGGAGGGCAGGTCGCATGGGCGACGGATTTATTGTAGCTTTGTGGACTTCCGCAAAGCATTTGATACAGTGCCCAGAGCCAGATTGATGAGGCGATTACAGGAGATGGGGGTACCCACAGAGCTCATATGGGGAATTATGGCTTTATACAGATCAGTTGCAGGACAGGTACGCACCCCAGAGGGGGTCTCTACTTTGGTTCACTCCACTATAGGAGTGAAGCAAGGTTGCCCGTTATCTCCTTCACTGTTTGGTATGTATGTGGATGAGGCTTCTGACTACATTGAGAGATTGGGGGACAGAGGAGCCCAGCTAGCAGGTACATGGATCCCACTATTGTTATATGCTGATGATATTGTGTTGATCTCTGACTCTCCTGAGGGTATGCAGCGTCATCTGGATGCTTTACATGAGTTTGCACATGATAGTGGATTGTCTGTCAACCTTGGCAAAACCAAGGTTATGGTGTTTAACACCACGCCACAGTGGGTTAGGCGATCAGCTCCCACATTTACATATGGGCAGGAGATTGTGGAGTATACAGATGCATATACATATCTTGGGGTAGTATTCAGTGGGCCAGTGTTTTCGATGAGGAGAGCAGCAGAGACTAGATTGACTAGAGCACATGCAGCCCTGGGTGGTTTGGAGAGGATGTGTTCGCAGGTTCAGTTTCAGGAACCTCGAACAAAACTCTGGCTTTTTGACACTCTAGTGACATCAGCTATGCTTTATGGAGTGCAGATATGGGGACCTTCAGTGGGCCATCACAGCGCAGGCGGGTGGAGAGGTATGGAGAGGCCTTTGGTATCTATGATTGCTAGGCTTATTAGAGCCAAGGCTGTGGTACCTCATGAGATTATTCGAGCAGAGTTGGCGGCTGCCCCTCTGGTGATTGAGGCTCTTACGAGATCAGTCTCCTACATACATGGCTTGTGGGATCTCCCCCGAGACAGATATGCACGCCTCGCCCTGGAGTCCTCCCGACAGTTAGCTTTACAGGGAGACACGGCTTGTTGGTATGGACAGATGACATCTTGGTTCCAGGCACATGGTTTTAGCATGGACAGATTGCCTCCCTTCCAGTATTCTCTGGAGGCACCCTCTCTCACTCTTACACGGACAGAGATTACCAGACTCATCCGTCAGGATTTAGTTCAGCTGGACATTAGGAGGACATGGATACAGCCGACTGAGGAGCTGGGCACGAAGATGGCTTTCTACAGAGAACATTTTCTTCAGCTCACAGCAGATGGTTTTGTGATCAGACCCAGTTACATGGATGTACACTTGTCTCATGCAGTACGATGTGCTATTGGTCAGATTCGCACATCCTCACACCAGCTTGAGATTGAGATTGGCCGATATAGAGGTATACCAGCTGAGGCCAGGATATGCCGAGTATGCCATGGGGAGCCAGAGACAGAGCTGCATTATATATGCCATTGTACTGCATACTATGAGATACGTGGTCGTTTCCACTGTTTATTCAGAGAGGGTTTTGGACCACTTTCCAGAGTCATGGGGTACCAGGACCAGAGGTGTTTGGGATTGTTCTTGCTTGAGCTGCGGAGACATAGAGATAGCCTGCTTAGGCGCACAGAGAGCCAGACTCAGAGGCACATTACAGACTTCTTTAGTCCGGCCATCACTGCGCCAGATGGACCACAGCAGCAGCAGGACATGGATACCGCCCACACCAGGGGTACACTGATTGATCGTGCGATTGAGCTTGGGTGGTCCAGACGCCCACGACCACGGAGGAGGGCATCCCAGCATAGACGGAGGTTGCAGCGGCAGATTCGGATTATTCTTGCGAGGCATGCGAGACACCCAGTCAGGGTGCTGACCACAGAGGATATTGAGGAGATCCGCCAGTGTCCGATGCGGCACATATTATGAGATGGAGGTACCTCCATAGTGTACCTTCCAGTTCCAGTTTCATTTTCTAGGTGCCAGTAGTATCATCTTTATTTTTCATTTTCTGGGTTTTTTTATCCAGACATTGTATCAGATCCACCATGATGTAACTTTTGGTCTCATAGGTCATTATGGCCTTTTGAAGACGTTAATATAACATTTCATTTCATTTCATTTCTACTCTCCCTTTTGTCTGCGTTTTTTGCATCAGCATGTTGACTGCATGGCTGTAGCAAAAAAATGCCATAAAATGCCTAAAAAATACCAAAAATGGTAGAAAAAATGCTGAATAATCTCTGCTAAGATATGCCAATGCAGGGCTTCATCTGGAGCCAGATACAAGCATGAATATGCATGGGAAAGTCCATTTGGGGATGAAATAATTTCCAACACTCTCTGAGGTGATTCCAGTATTTGCGGTGCTGGAGTGTCCATGGTTGCATCTTCATCCACTTATCTTCTTCCGACTCTTGCACTCTATGAGCTGTAGAGGGGTGTTAGAATTGTGCATCCCAGTGTCCTGGGGCTTTACCATTTATTTGGGTATTTTATTGTATTTCTCCTATTTATTTGTCCTGTGAGCAGTTGGCCAGCCCTAGAGGCAGTCGGCCAGCTCACTCATGCACTATATAAGGAGTTTCCCGTTATTCACTCCTTCATCCAATTCCCTTGCACATAGTTCACATCCAGTTGCTGGCCATTGCCATTGTAAAGCTTTACTGCTGTTATAAAAGGTGATTTTGTCCAACTCTCTCATTCTACTTTGCACTCTCTCATATGTTTCCTGTTTATGCTTCCATCTGTGCTATCTCCTTCAGGGGTTTCATCGAAGCGCACGTCCTGAGATAATACAACTTTCTCTTTGTTGGGATCCCAAAGCCTTTCGGCTTTGGAGTGTTCGCTGTAGCCGATGAAGATCATTTTGGTGAATTTGGGGTCAAACTTCGCTCGATGAGAATCAGGAACATGAACATGAGCATCACATCCAAAGACATGGAATTAGGAACTGATGGCTTTCTCTGAAAATATGCCTCCTCTGGAGTCTTCCCATCGACTGCCTTTGTGGGGGAACGATTGATGATGTACATGGCAGTGTTAACTGCTTCAGCCTTAAACTTTTGAGGAAGCTGAGAATGAGAAAGAAGAGATCGAGTCATCTCAACCATGGTCGTGTTCTTCCGTTGTACTACCCTGTTTTGTTGAGGAGTGTGGGGAGTAGAAAACTGTCTTTGTATGCCGTGGGAAGTACAAAAGTCAGTGAATGCTTGAGAAGTAAACTCACCACCATTGTTGGAGTTTACTTTGATGACTGAGGTTGGTGTTAGTCTCCACCATAGCAACCCATTCTTTGAACTTTTTGAGATTTCTCAGACACGAAAAAGACCCAGACCTTCTTGGAAAAACCATCCACCAATAAGAAAAAATATCAGGCTCCTCCAGGTGTGACCGTAGTCATAGGTCCGCTCAAATCCATATGGACAAGCCGAAGAGTGGTGGAAGCCCTAAAAGAGCCTCTTGTGGAAATGAATCCCGCTGTTGGCTGCCTTGTAGACAAGCTGAGTAGATGCTAGACATTAGAGGTAGTTGAGGCAAGCCTTCCACCATGTGGTGAGAGATAAGAAGCTCTAGTGAAGAGAAGGGAAGATGCCCATAGCGGACATGCCAAAGAGTAGTATCCTCCTATGTAAGAAGAGCCTAATGAGAGGCTAGAAGTTGGAACAGATGAGAGTGATCAAGTTTGGGTTCCTCCTGAAAGTTGACGATCTTGTAGAGACCACCCTCTTGTATCCCCCGAGTAATAATCCTGTGAGAATCTGTGTGAATGACTTGATCATAGCCATAGCCTTTTTGGGCTTTCTTGGAGACAGAAAGTAAGTTTTTGGATAACTCTGGAGCATAAAGAACATTCTCCAGGTAGTGGCGCCTCCCTGAGGGACTCCCTGAGAGGGAGTGACTAGAGGAGTATTACCATAATTGGTGTATCAGCAGGTTGATTGTTCGCAAGTTGGACCTGCATAGAGACAGAGTGAGTGTCCTCCAAGATATCCTTGTTGTGAGTCATGTGAGAAGTAGCCTCGGAATGCACAATCCAATCCTCAAGAGAGGTAGTAGTCCACGCCTCAGTGGATGAGGTGCACACTTCGACTAGAACAAGGGTCACATCTTTGTCTTTGGGTTTGGATTCTTTGTCATCAGAGTCCTTTTGTTTTGACTTTTTATCCTCGTCTCTCTTCTTCTTGAAGCAATCGGGCCGAAGATGACGAGCCTTGCCACAGTAGTGGCATTTCCTCTCCGTAGATTTACCCTTTTCTTTTCCTTTATCTTTATCCTTGGAGCTTGGAGCAGACACCTCCTTGGATTTGCCGCCGTTTTTATTACCTCCTTTGGGTTGCCACTTGGGCTTCCCTTTGGCTGAAAAAGTCCACTCAGTAGGAGGAGAGTCAGAGATCTTCTTGAGATCTAGCCTGTCTTGAAGCATGCCAATCACGGTATCCATTGGGGGACAAACAAGGCGGAAGGCAATGGTATCCTTAAAGGATTGATAAGATGGAGGAAGTTTGCCCAGTAACTCAAGTCATCATCGGAAATTTGGACTCCCAAGATGGCTTGTTGTTGACTCAAGATCTTCTTGAGTTCTTGCACTTTGGCCATGACGTCATCCATCTGGGTAATCTTCAGCTCATTGAGTTAGGCTTTTAAATAGAGCTTGCAGCTGTAAGTGTGCCTCTAAAAACGGTTACATCCCATAATTCCTTAGAGGTTTGGGCAGCTTTATCCATACGGGGAAATTCGGAGAGAGATGGCCGGTTCAAGTTGTAGGAGATGACCGTGCGTGCCCAAAGATCCATGTTGGTCCAGGAATTCACAGTCTGTGGTGAGTTAGTTGCAGGGTCAGGCTTTGGAGTAGAATCATCGACGAACCGCCAAAGATCAAGACCCACCAGTAGGTTAAAGATGGCATCCTTCCATTGGGGATAATTGGAGCCATTAAATTTGGAGTCTTTCTCCAATTGGGAATGGTGAAAGTATTTGGAGCCATCCTCTGCGTGAAAACTCCTCTAAAGTGTAAGAAAAATGCAGCCCGCAGATCTGAGAAGGCAGGAAAGTGTCAAATCCCCATAGGATCTCCTCGTAAACGCTCCTGGTACAAGACTTGAAACCTACAAACAAACGAACAAACGTGAAGGGGGTGCAGGCCTGACTCACCCAACCTTGACAGCTGTGGGCAAGCCCACAAGTCTTGGCTGTCCCCACCGAGCCACGAGTTGAGCTAACTAGATGGACGTACCGACCAATCTCTACCTCGTGACGTCCCATACCGCCACGAAGCTACCCTCGCGGGCCTCGAGACTGCTGCCGGCCTCGGCTGCATAAAGCAGATGCACGCCTGCACTAGATCCAGGCTCCTGACCATAGAGCTCTCACAAAGTCACGTGAGACTCTATATGACTAATGGCTAACCTTGGCCACCGTTTTATAGGCTCTTGGCCGATCATCGGGCGTCCACACTTGGGCGCCCGCCGTTAGTCTATCCCTAACTCAGCTCGCCAATCAGCTTGCCTAGCTCCAAGCTTCCCCAACCTCGAAGCTAGTCTTGTGTGCGTGTAGCACACGGTAGATACACACTGTGCACATGACATACTCTCCTTCCTCTAAGAGCTCACTTTTGAGCTCACTAAAAAGTCAGGGTAATCTCTCTGAAGAGTAGTCAATGTCTCCCATGTAGCGTCCTCCTCAACACGATCCTTCCACTTGATCTTGTATTCCGTACACACTGTGCACATGACATACTCTCCTTCCTCTAAGAGCTCACTTTTGAGCTCACTAAAAAGTCAGGGTAATCTCTCTGAAGAGTAGTCAATGTCTCCCATGTAGCGTCCTCCTCAACACGATCCTTCCACTTGATCTTGTATTCCGTGATAAGCGTATTACGCAATCTTCTTTCACGAAATCCAAGAATCTTTTCAGGTTCGTGTGGAACAAATGTCATGTTCTCGACATCTATGATTTCTTGAGGAGTAACTAACTGGTCTGTTCCACCCAGTACTTCCTTAAGTCTACTGACATGAAATACAGGATGAACTTTCACATGAGAAGGCAAATCCAATTCATATGCAACTGAACCAATTCGTCGTGTAATACGAAATGGTACACAGTATCTAGGGGATAATTTCGGAGATCGACCTGTCCGTAAAGTCTCGGAATCTTTCGGAACTCGCAAATACACCATCGTTCCTTCAGAGAACTCTCTAGGTGAACGATGTCTATTAGAATAAAATCTGTCTCGGTCTTGAGCACTTCTAATAGATTCCTTCGCAACTTGTAACATTTCTTGCATGTCTTGCAAAAAATTACGTGCTGCATCATGCTGAAGTCCTGAGAATCCCATTGTAACAGGTGATCTAGGTTGAAAACCATACATAAGCATGAAAGGACTAAAACCTGTACTCGTATGCTTAGTACTGTTATATGCAAATTCTAACATAGGAAGATAATCCTCCCATGAACTTTGCCTTTTGGATATATATGCTCGAAGCATATCCTCCGAAATTTGATTCACTCTTTCAGTTTGGCATCAGATTGAGGATGATTTGAGGAACTCAAATTCAAAGTTGTTTTCAACTTCTCAAAAACAAGTTTCCAAAAATCACTCGTAAACTTAGAGTCCCTATCACTGACTATGTCCTGTGGTAACCCGTACAGTCTAAACAATTGCTCGATAAACTGCCTTGCTAATTGCGTAGCTGTAATGGTCTTCCGGGTTGGTAAAAATCTAGCCATTTTTGTCAAGCGATCTACCACAACCCAAATAGAATTGTGGCCTTGATGTGTTCTTGGCAATCCGGTAATAAAATCCATGGAAATACTTTCCCATTTATTACTTGGGATTTGCAAAGGATGCAACAACCGAGCCTGTCTAAAGCGTTCAGCTTTATTTGCTTGACAAACTTAACACTTGAGAACATAAGCTTCTACATACCCTTTCATCTTTGGCCAATAAAAAGTGTGTTTTACTAACGATAATGTCATGTGTACCTCAGGGTGTCCAGTAGAAGGGGCGTCGTGACACTCTTTAAGAATCTTGGACCTAATGTCCAGGATCTGTGGTACACAAATTTTGTCATTATGGAATAGTAAACCATTCCGAATCATCCACTGGCCTCCTGCAGCCTGAATGGTAGGCTGCACAGTCATTGAGTCTTGGTCAATCAATGAGCTCCCGTCCTGGATCTTTTGCCAAAATGGACCAAAATAACTATCAGTCCTGCAAAGCCCTCTCAATGACTGAAATAAGTCAGTAGAAATCTTGGTGAACGACAAAGTATTCACCTCTCTAATTCGACTAAGCACATCTGCAACAATCATGGGCCCTTTTCTATAACGAATCTCAAAATCAAAATCTTGCATTAATTTAGCCCATCGAGCTTTCCTTCCTCTCAAATCGTCCGCATCACACACATACTTGATTGACTGATGATCAGTCAATACCACAAACTTGGAGCCATATAAATAATGTCTCCAAATCTTGAGAGCGTGAATCACAGCATAAAGCTCCTTCTCAAGGGTTTGCCAACGAGATTGAGTGTCATCTAGCTTTTTACTTTCAAAAGCAACAGGTCTACCATCTTGAAATAAAGCAGCCCCGATGGCATAGTCACTGGCATCAGTTTCAAGAACATAAGGCCGACTAGGATCGGGTAATGCTAAGATAGGTGCTTCCTTGACTTTATCTTTCAAAAGTCTGAAGACCATATCCAGATCGTTATTTCAAGTGATAGGCTGATTTGACTTACGTCCACCACCTTTCAACAAGTCGGTCATCGGTAGTGTGAGCTGAGAGTACTCCCGCACAGATATCCGAAGAAAAACAACAAAACCGAGAAAAGAACGAAGTTGTTTCACTGTTCGCGGTATAGGCCAGGCCAGAACCTTTTGAACTCGGTCATAGTCAATGCTCAATCCATCTCTAGTGATCTTGTGTCCCAAGTAAATGATGTCTCTCATGAAAAACTCGCATTTACTTAATTTAGCATATAGTCGATTCTGTCTTAAAATAGTTAAGACAATCGTGAGGTGTCTAATGTGACCCTCAAGAGTACGACTATATATCAAAATATCATCCAAGAACACAACCACAAATTTTTCCAAATGTTCACGAAAAAGACCGTTCATTATTTGCTGGAAAGTGGTTGGAGCATTGGTTAACCCAAAAGGTAATACGAGAAACTCGTAATGGCCATACCTAGTCCGAAAGGCGGTTCTTTCGACATGCCTTTCATGAATACGTATCTGGTGATAGCTAGTACGTAAATCTATCTTCGTGAAATATTTCGCTCCTGCTAACCGGTCAATCAGGTCATCTGATCTAGGGAGAGGATAACGGTTCTTAATTGTCAGCTTGTTCAATCTCTTGTAATCTATTTACATTCTCCAGGTGTTGTCCTTCTTTCTCCTAAGCAACACAGATGCACCCCAAGGTGATTTACTTGGACGGATCTGGCCCATCCTCAAATAATCTTCAAGTTGTTTGGCCAACTCATCTTCCTCAGCTTGGCTCATCCTGTAAGGTGGAAGAATACTAACAAGGTGAGCACCAGGAATCAGGTCAATATGATGATCTACTGCCCTTTCAGGTGGTAAGCCCGATGGTAGTTCCTTAGGAAATACATCTTGAAATGAATCAAGTATCTTCTGTAATTCTTTGCTTTCAAATACACTACTGCTTTATCAGTCATGCTAACCTTCACTGTTTTGGAGCCTTTCTTAAGAGCAATTTCATCCTTCTCCCAGTCTTGCTTAAGTTTTGCTGTGCGGAACCAAGGTCTCCCCAATAACATTGGGTAAGCTCCTCCTGTGTCTTCCAATTTTAAGACCACAAAATTTACTTTGAATGACAAACCAGAAATCAGTACCTCTTGATGTCGTAACATCCCGATAGGCTGGACCCTCCTCTGATCCGCCATCCGCACTTGGAAAGGAGCTGGTTGCAACTCCATCTGCTTCAATTTTAGAAACTCCCCTTCAGGTAAGATGTTCACTCCAGAGCCTCCATCTAATAAAACCTTAGTAAAGTCCTTCCCCTGAAACTTAAGATTTATGGTAGGAACTCTACAATCCACATCTCCAGGTGACATGTTGCATACTTCTACCTCTAATGCTTCTGGCCTCTTCCTTGCAGTTATCACTTTGTCTTTAAATATTGGCACTATGTTGAGCAATTGATCCTAAGTGATATTTAAAGGAGTATGCATTAATTCTTCAAAGAGTGAAACTGAACCACCTCATCCTTCTTCTTTTCATCTTCCCAAGCTACTTGTTTCTTCTTCTGCATCTTCTTCAACTGATCCGATGACTGCTCTTGGACATCCTTTTGTTCCTCCCAATCCAATGGAGACTTCAGCTTCTGAGATCTGGTTACTGCCATCACGTCAAACATTATCTTCTTTCTCTGCACAATTGAAACAGTCACATGCCATTTGCATTGCTGACACTGATTTCTCTTGTAAACACTTCCTTCCTTCACTCTCTGGGATATCCGATGGCGGACTCACCACAGGCTGAATTTTTGTTAACACAAGGTTAACTTGTGGAGCAGGATTTTCTTCCTGTCTAGGTTGTTGGTGTGGAGCCTGATTTTGATTATCATACTCATTCCAATTATTCCTTCATTCATTCCGCCAAGGAACTCTTCCTCTTCCTCTATTCGATTGTCTGTTTGGAGGTCTCCATTGATTTCTGTAATCGTGAGTTGGAGGATACCAATTTTGATTTCCTCTCGGTTGGACTTATGGGGCAACTTGCACCACTGCTGCCTGAGTCTCCTGACTTTGCTTATGAATCCGATCTGGAACTGGACCTCTATACTGTGGATTATGCCAACAGTTTGATGTTAGATGACCATCCCTCTCACAAATATGACAGTGAGGTTTATCAGATGATGAAATCCCCATTTCTTTTATCTTTTTGGATACTAACTTATCCAATTCCTGAGTTCCTTTGTCTTGCTTCTTCCTCTTTGTCTTGCTCTTTTTCTCCTCTTTTTTCTTCCTCTTGTCTTTCTTCCTCTTTGTCTTTATATTCTTCTTTTTAGATTTCTTTTTCTTTGATTTGCTCTTTTCATCATCAGAGCTATCTGAATCTGAATCAGAATCAGAATCTTCAGAATCATCCGAATCAGAATCCGACTCGGAATCTGAATCACTGTACGAATCACTGTCGGAGTCATCCTTCAATGTACCATATCTCTTCTCCACTCTAGCAGCTGTTTCAACTAGATCATCCATTCTTGCAGCCACATCCACACTGGCTACTGCAGATCTTATGGTTTTCCTCAAACCCTTCAAAAAGTATCCAGCTAACATTTCTGGGGTTGGTCTTTCTGCCGCCTCCAATCTATTAACTAATTGGGTAAATTTCTGAGCATAATCCTGCACCAACATCTTCTTCTGTTCAATTCTCTTTATCTTGCGCAACACATCATTCGGTGTCTTTTCCTTTCTGAACCCAGCCAAAAATGCTCTCTTCAAATCATTGTATGTTGCAAAGTGATTTGGGGCAAAATGGCTAAACCATTCAATAGCTTTTCCTCCAAAAGTAGCCTCGAACTGATGCATCTTGTCAGCATCACCATATACTCTAGCCAATCCGCTAGCCTGCCAAGCTGCTTCAAATTCAGCAACATGACAATCGGGGTCCTTCTTTTCCGGCCCCTTGAACTTTTCGAACTTGACTTTGAGATCAGTGATTGCCCCTCGATGTGCCATTTCGAGTGCTGTTGGAACTATCTTAGGTTTAGGTTTTCTTTTTACCAGAAGAGGATCAAACTGTAACCGCGTTCTTGAAATCAATGGTCGAACCGCAGCGACACCCACCAATTGAGCAACACCCCTTGCCCAGTCCTCCGGTGTTCTTGCGGACTGTCCTCCTAACTGACTTGAATCATTGTCCTCTGAGTCACTTTCTTGCTGTCCACCTCTGGACCGTGATCTTGTGAAATAAACCCTAGAAGTCCTTCTGCCTTCTTCACTCATGCATTCCGTGCATCACCCCAAGCTTCAAGAATGCCTTGATAAAAACAAATACTCATAATGAGCATTCAGGGCATATTGCAAACCCCTAGATATGATTCTCCTTCTGCCTATCAAATCCCGAAACTGATGAATCCAGACCTTCTTCCTTATGATAGAGATAATATCTCTAGGAAGGTCAGAGAAATTCAGGTTGAAGAATATTTCTGCATAAGCATTTACTTCCTCCTCATCTGTTACCCAGTTTCGAAAATCATACAGCAACCCATCCATATAGAAAAAATCCTCTCATCCCCGAAAAACCCTAGGTTTGTTCCTAATCTACCCTTTTCAAAGTAGAAACCCGTAGGATATACTCCTGACTCAAATCACTAAACCTAATTCGGATACATAGAAGTAAGACTGAAATCAGAATACACATGTAGATGACAAAAATGAGTCCGAATGCCATTATAGAACGCAGACGAAACTCCTTAATTCATCCTCTCAAAAACACAATAGTGCGGCTGATTAAAAGCCCGCATCAGTTACAAGTAGTTATAACCGCATTCCTTCATCGGAATGTCCCCAAGACATAATGAAAGTCCGACTAAGGTATTTTGCAAAAAGACTTACAAAAAGGAATTGCTAAACTTGAAAACTAAAACAAAGTAAAGTAATCTATGGTACTGTAAGTAGAGCCCTAACAGTGGATATGCCATCTTTATATCCTTCATTGGGGTATCATGTGTAGATATCATAAAAAAACTTACACATGTGTGGATAAAGGACTCACATACACATTTTTCATTGTGCTACACATGATATTCTTTTTGCTATGATGATGATGTGCTTGTCTTGTTCATCTGTGATAAGCTGCTGCTGAGATTTTCTGTTTTACATTGCAGGTTTATTTACTTCCTTTTGGGGATGGGAGTCATTATTTGTCTAATTACAGTATTGGGTCATTTTGCCGCCGAGACCGCGAATGGTTGCTGCCTTTCTTTTGTATCCCCACTACATTACCGTTGCATCAATATGGCATTTTCATAATTATATATATGTATATATGCGTGCGTGCGTGCGTGCGTGCGTGTGTGTGTGTGTGTGTGTGTGTATACTCAGTTAAACTTTTCCTTTGAATTTGAATAAAGAAATACCGAAAGGGGCGCCAAGCTTCGGGGCCAACAGGTGTCGTTTTCCTTTTTGTTCTGGAGCATTCTAGCTCCTGTTCATTTGTTATTTGTTTGGACTACAATTGGATAGGTGACTGCTAGTCTACCGCACTTTGGTTTCTACGAGAGGCCGGTTTCAAGGTTCCGTTGCCGTGACCCATCATCATCTTTCTTAAGGGGGTGAGCTCGTGGTTGTCTCGAGGAAAGCCATTGCTGAAAAATTCAGCAACATGTCAGACACAGAAGATGAATATTTTTATGATGAAGAGGAAGAGCAAGAGGCCTCTCTTGAGAGAAATGAATCTAAGGATATTCTTGCAGGTGAGGCTGCAGAAGATGCACAATATGAGGATGTAACACAGCCAGAAGATATGCCTAGTAAAGAGGAAGATGACGCTCAGTTTAAAAATCGTTTGGGAGGGGTAATGGATGTGTTTATGCAGCTCACTCAAAGTGAGAAGTTTGCTGAATTTATGAGATCCCGTTCTGAGCTTGAGAAGAAGAAGAAAGTGCGTTCTAGGAACCCACCTCAGGGCAATAGTGGTGCCTTCCCACAGGATCCTTCTTTTGGACAGTTTCCGAACATGCAAAACACTTTTGGTGCAAACTCACAGAGTTCCTTTTTCGGACAGCCACCTCTTCCACAGCAGTCTATGCATCCAGGCTATTTTGGTGGTGGCTCTGTGTTCCAATCTATGACTGGGGGGTTGTCACGTGCACACCAGTCAGGTGTACAGTGACATGGCTTCATTCTAGCATCATTAGCATCATCAGATTCATCAGGTATTTTTACCAGCATTTATCAGGAATTATTCAGGCATTTTTATGCATGTTTGGGGCAGCCGACTACCATTTATGGTACTTTATTGATATTTTTATGGAGACATGAACTGGCCGACTGCATGAGTGCTGGCCGACCAGCCCTCTCTCACCCATAAATACAGGCGCCTCATCCATTCAGAGGCATCACAGGCTCAGCAGGAAGCGCATCATCATCTTCATGCGTTTTCAGCCTGGCATCATCAGCATACAGCAGCATATTCAGCAAACGCAGCCTCCTCTGGAGCATCATGCGTTTCAGCCATCATCATCAGCAGTAGCATCAGTTAACGCATCTACATCAGCATCTTCATCAGTAACGCATCTACATCAGCATTCGTCCTCAGCAAACGCATCATCATCAGCCCATCAGATCTGCGTTTCATCCTCAGGACAGCATTCAGCATCATAATCAGCAGTTCATCCTACATAGTCAGCATATTCAGCAGCACAGATCCATTGGGATCATCATTGTAACCGCATTCATTCATTTAATATAGCTGCACTGCATTGACACATACTTGTCTATCTGTTTGTCTCTTGAACATCATTAAGTGCAGTTAAGTGTAGACTAAGGTTGTGATTACTACGGTCTCATCCCTCACATGTCACATTGGTATCAGAGCGTTACAGGGTAACCAGCCTTAGAGCATGATTCCATCAGTCATTCAGTCATTCATCAGTTTTATCGCTTCCGCACAGTTAAACCCAGTTCTGAAAATTTTGCAAGCCACCCTTAGGGATTTTCCCTTAGGTCTGCATTAGTAACCCATCCATCTGCATTCTTGCACAGCATATAGGGTTGCACATGGTTTGCATAGCAGTCATCTTAGCAGTCATCTTAGCAGTCAGTCCTGCATACATGTTGCCCATGAACTCTCAGGGAAGAATGACATCCATCATCAAAGGAGCACATAAGTTTTGGCTTCAACTGGCAGCAGGGAGTTTCTCTTCCACAGAAGACGGAAGTTTGCTCCAACATTCGCCTCAGGAGGTTCAGAGCTTCAGGTACGACGGAGATGGTAGATGAAAGGTTTCCAGGAACAGGTCAGGGGTGACTCAGGTAGTTGCCATTCAGTTCCCGCAGTACATAGAGTCTTGGCTCAAGGATTTCACTCCTGCAGACGGCCTCAGTCCCAGCAGAAGACAGAAGGGGGCAGTGGTTCGGAGGAGAAGGATCGCAGACGAGTCGAAGGTTGCCAGGTATCCACCCAGCAACAGTTTAGCAGCGGGGAATGTCACGTGCACACCAGTCAGGTGTACAGTGACATGGCTTCATTCTAGCATCATTAGCATCATCAGATTCATCAGGTATTTTTACCAGCATTTATCAGGAATTATTCAGGCATTTTTATGCATGTTTGGGGCAGCCGACTACCATTTATGGTACTTTATTGATATTTTTATGGAGACATGAACTGGCCGACTGCATGAGTGCTGGCCGACCAGCCCTCTCTCACCCATAAATACAGGCGCCTCATCCATTCAGAGGCATCACAGGCTCAGCAGGAAGCGCATCATCATCTTCATGCCGTTTTCAGCCTGGCATCATCAGCATACAGCAGCATATTCAGCAAACGCAGCCTCCTCTGGAGCATCATGCGTTTCAGCCATCATCATCAGCAGTAGCATCAGTTAACGCATCTACATCAGCATCTTCATCAGTAACGCATCTACATCAGCATTCGTCCTCAGCAAACGCATCATCATCAGCCCATCAGATCTGCGTTTCATCCTCAGGACAGCATTCAGCATCATAATCAGCAGTTCATCCTACATAGTCAGCATATTCAGCAGCACAGATCCATTGGGATCATCATTGTAACCGCATTCATTCATTTAATATAGCTGCACTGCATTGACACATACTTGTCTATCTGTTTGTCTCTTGAACATCATTAAGTGCAGTTAAGTGTAGACTAAGGTTGTGATTACTACGGTCTCATCCCTCACATGTCACAGGGGTATCCTCAGGGAGGCATGGGTATGCTAGGGAATTTTGGAGCTAGTTTTCAGCGTGGTATGCAAGGGAATATGTATGGTGGTATGCAGCCCGGAATGCAAGGAAACATGTATGGGGGCATGCAGCCCGGTATGCATAGTGGTATGTTTGGAAACATGGCCGGAATGTATGGAATGCCATGTGTGGGAACCGGCAATGTTGACCCTATGATGGGCATGAATGCCGGGGGTAACAATCTTGTGAAGCCACTTCCTTACGATAATCTAATGCCTATGGGTAAGGCGAAGGATTATAAGGAAGGGGGAGCTGCAGTGAAATTTGACACGTTCAGTGGGGCCAAAGATAAGCTAAAGGCACTTACCTTTTTACAGCAGTTAGATGCTGCTTTTTCTGGTGATTACTCGGAATCCTCTAAGGTGAGAAAAGCTGCGACTTTTCTCAAGGGCAATGCATTGCAGTGGTGGTCCACTCTTCTTTTACAGGGCATAGCACCATCTACTTGGATACAGTTTAAACAGGTGTTCTCTTCCGTATGGCTCACATCTACTTTTGAGGTGGATGTAATGACAACATGGCACAAGTTGGATGCATCGAAGTGTGAAAATCTTGAGGATTATAATAAGAAGTTTTGGGAAGCTTTACTCCCATTGTGCAGTGCCTTTGTCTGAGCAGGTGGAGAAGTATTGTTGTGGGCTGCCCAAGGAAGTGCGTGACTATTGCATAAAGACTCGAGTAACAAACATGTCACAGATGATAGAGAATGCTCTGACGGCAAATGCGTTACTCACTGGAGTCTCATCTGGATTTAAAGGAAGTAAAAGCTTAAGCAAGAAATCTGAAAAGTCAGGGCATGCTTCGCGTGATGCAAAAGGGTCTACAGAGAAGCGGTATAAGAAGTTACCAATGCCCAAGAGAACTCCTGAGGAGAGATAGGCTTTGATGGATGCTCGAAAGTGCTTTTACTGTACAGAGGAGGGACATATGTCTTTTAACTGTCCCAAGCGTAAGTCCCAAAAGGACTCTGACATTAAAGGGGAGTCTAAGTCTAAGAAACCAAAACCCTCTGCAGGGTTAGTTTCTGATCTTGTTGGGAAACAGCCAGGTGGTGAAGAGACTGAGTTGTGCAGGGCATGGGGCAAAGTGAGAGATCAGCATGCATTGATTTTCTTTGACACAGGTGCTAGAGCCAACTTTATTTCACCGGATTTGGCTGGCTGATTGGGGATCCGCGCAGAGGAGATGGGGCCTTTGTATGAGGCTAATATGGCTTGTCTTGGGTATGCAGAACCCGTTACTCCTATTATTGGGAAGCTCAGGCTTCATGTGCAGGATTATGTGGACAGTGAGGAGTTCTACATCATGCCACTTGATGGATATGATGTTTTGTTGGGTATGCCATGGTGCCATAGAGTACATGCGGTGGTGGATACATACAACCAGAAGATTACTTTGACTCATAGAGGGGAAGAGCATATTTTGGATGTAAAGCTTAAAGGGGAATCTGTTCCTATTGTATCAGCTTCGGCAATTTCATCAGTAATGAAAAAGCATCTTTCCGCGTACTTGATTTTTGTAAAGGATGTAAAAGATGATGAGTCTAAATCTAATTTGTCTATGTTAGATAAAGACAAGACTGATTTCTTACGTGAGTTCCAAGATTGTTTTTCCGAGTCATTGCCAGGAGAACTTCCTTCGGAAAGGCCAGAAGATCATGCTATTGATCTAATTCCGGGGAGTACCCCACCAAATAGACCGCCGTACCACGTTAGTGCAGCCCGACAAGAAGAAATTATGAGTCAGGTACAGGAGTTGTTGAATAAAGGGTTGATCCAGCCTAGCTCATTACCCTTTTGCTCACCTGTACTCTTAGTGCAAAAGAAAGATGGTTCTTGGCGCATGTGTATAGATTACAGGGCGCTAAACAAGAATACCATCAAGAATCGATTCCCTATTCCAAGGATCGATGACATATTGGACTGCTTACAGGGCTCAACAGTCTTTAGTCGGATAGACTTGAAAAGCGGGTATCATCAGATACGTATTAGACCCGAGGATGTGTATAAGACAACATTTAGGACCACATTTGGGCTATATGAGTTCTTAGTTATGCCCTTTGGTTTGACAAATGCTCCTGCCACATTTAACAGGATGATGGACAGGATTTTCCGGTCCCATAGAGCGTTTGTGGGCACATTCTTTGATGATATGATTGTGTATTCACGCACAGAGGAGGAGCATAGGAAGCATTTGGCCATTGTGTTTGAAGAACTCTGGAAGCATAGGCTGGTCATTAATGGCAAGAAGAGTGAGTTCTTCTTGGAAGAGATTCATTTCTTGGGGCATATTGTGTCTAAGCATGGAGTCTGTATGGATCCTTCGAAAGTGGAAGCAATTCTTAATTGGCCAGATTTGAGGACCGTGCATGCATGGTTGCCACGGTACGAAAATACGATACCGTACGATACGATACCGTACGGGAATTTTTGGTACGATATGAAATTTTCGGATACCGTACGATAAAATACGGTTTTTATTTTTTACACTTACAACCTATGGAGCTTCAAGCTTGAATGTGAGGGAAGGTTGGGAGGGGAGGAGTCTACAGTGCTTGAGGAACCAGAACATGGATATGTGTCTCTCTCGGTTGGATCTCCCGATTGTCTCCAAAAAAGAACCTGGATGGGTAATGCAATACCAAAGGTCTCCCAATGTAGCGTTAATGACTAAGGGACCGTCCTTGCACAAATACGAGGAGTGCATCTAGGGTGATAATGTTAGGGACTCCTCTCTGGATCAAAATGGCCATGTCCAAATCTTCTCCCTCGTACATAACTTGAGAATCTAATTGTCTAGCCTACCTATACCAGGGATCCCCAAGTGATGTAGCAAGATTCTCTCATCCTATCAATCAAGTGTACACTACCAGTCTACCTCGCCAGATTTTTTAGGTCTCTCAACAACCCCATATGGAATACTGAGTGGACACAAAAGTTGCGAAGTATTGCGAGCATTTGGGATCTTCGTAAAGCAAGGTTTCTATATTTTTTTTAAGCATTTGGAAAAGAAAATTTCAAGGAAATGGTTTTTTGGGGAAAAAAATAATAATAATAAAAAAATCCCGTACGGTATCGTACCACTCGTACCGTACCGTATGAACCTGTTCGTACACGTACGAGAAACAACCGTGTATGATGTACGCAGCTTTTTGGGATTGTGTTCCTATTATAGGCGGTACATACGGTATTTTGCTGAGATTGTTTCGCCTCTCCATGCCTTAACAAAGAAGGCAACTCCGTTTAGATGGGCTGATCAAGAAATTGCAGCCTTTAAAAAGCTTAAAGAAAAGCTTACTTCAGATCCCGTATTGGTATTACCGGATCTCCGAAAGGCTTTTGTTGTCAAGTGTGATGCATGTGGAAACAGCATTGGGGCAGTTCTCATGCAGGAAGGACATGTGATAGCCTATGAGAGTCGTATATTACAGAATGCCGAGAAGCATTTGCAGGTTTATGAGAAAGAGATGTTGGCTGTAATTCATGCTCTTTCTACGTGGAAACACTGTTTGCTTGGGGTTGATTTCACTGTGCAGACAGATCATCAGACCTTGCGTTATTTCCTCACGCAAACTAAACTTTCTGAGAAGCATATGAGATGGGCCAACTTTTTGTCTATGTTCCACTTTCAGATTGTTCATGTGGAACGCAAAAAGAATGTTGTGGCAGATGCTTTGTCACGCAAACCACAAGTCTCAGCAGCTTCACTTGCTTATCATCATGAGCTTGATGAGATGAAAGAGCAGTATGTCCATGATGAGGATTTTGGAAGGCTCTATGATCAGATGTCTGAGGGTCAGCGGCATGATCATTATACTCTCAGGGATGGTTTTTTGTTGATGCATGGTAGACTGTGTTACCAGGCAATTACGACTCAAGGTTATGATTGAAAGTCATGCTCCACCGTATGCAGGTCATAGAGGTATTGACGCCACGGTAAAAGCAGTTGAGACTTTCTTTTATTGGCCGACCTTGAGAAGAGATGTTGATGCTTTTGTTAGGCAATGCATCGTATGTCAGAAGGTGAAGTTTGACCGTCAAGACACCAGGGTTACTTCAGCCTTTACCTATTCCAGATAGACCATGGGAGAGCATTGCCATGGATTTTATATTTGATCTTCCAAGGACACAAACGGGGAACGATGGCATTTGGACTATCATATGCAGGTTCAGTAAGCAGGCTCATTTCATTCCTGTGCGTAAGACGATCAAAGTTGATCATATGGTGAAGTTGTTCATGGCGAACATCTTTAAGTATCATGGTTTGCCTTCGTCTATCATTAGTGACCGTGATCCACGGATGACGAGTTTATTTTGGAGAGGGTTGTTTGACAACCTGGGTACAACTCTCAAGTTTTCATCTTCGTTTCATCCACAAACAGATGGTCAATCGAAAGAGGCTAATTCTACAGTGTTAGATCTTCTTAAATGTTATGTGTCAGAGCACAAGCAACAATGGGAAAAGTATCTTCCTTTGGTGGAGTTTGCTTATAACAACACTGTCCATACCTTGACGGGTAAGGCGCCTTTTGAGATTGTGGGAGGAGGGAAGAAGGTACCACCTATTTTGCACACAGAGGATAAGATCTTTGAGGCTGACCAGTATGTGGAGAACATGGAAAGCTTATCGGAGAGTTAAGTTGGTACTCTAGAAAACTCAGCACAAGCAAAAGAAAGCAGCAGACCGTCACAGACGTGCATTAGAGTTTGGATTGGGTGATTGGGTTCTTTTGCGATTTGAAAAAGCTAGGCTCAAGGAAATGAAGGGTAAAGAGCGCTTATTCCCTAAGTTGAGCATGCGCTATTATGGACCTTTTCAGGTATTGGAAAAGATTGGTGAGGTGGCCTATCGCTTGAAGCTACCAGATCACTGGAGGATTCACAATGCATTTCATGTGAGTCTACTTAGACCTTTCCATGGGGATGTGCCTAAGGATGTATCAGATGAGGCTCAGCCGGAAGTTGAGGAACTTGATGAGGTTCTTATTCTAGAGCAGATACTGGCACATAAGGAAAGAAAGGTACGAGGTAAAGTTTCCCGTCGCTATCTTGTGAAGTTCAAGAACTATTCACCGATGGATGCAAAGTGGATGGAGGAAGGTGACTTAACAGATTCACCTTAGGTTTTGCAGCTTTATCTCGATGCCTTTGAGTTGGAGCCGACTCTTGTTACGGCTCATTCAGGTTCAGCAGAGCATGAGTTTGGAGCATTGCCGAATGCTCAAGAGGGGGGTAGCACCTCCACTCCCTTGATACAGATAGGCTTAGATGACATCTAGAGGTCGCTTGGTGCAGCTTTTGTCTCACCCGAAGGTACTGATGGTTGACAGTACATTTGTTTATGGGACTTCTATGATATATGTGTACTAGTCACACTGGATGTTGTGGTTGTGTATGGTTCACAGTGGTATACAACTTGGACTACTACTACATCATTGGTTTGCAGTGAATGTTGCTACATATGCATGGCTTAGAGAGATTAGGACGCTGATCTTGCCATATTGTACTTTTCACTTTGGATATTTTGCTGTATCACCAGATTGCAATCGAGGACACTTGCCATTTTTCAAGAGGGGGGTATGTCATGACCCTGTGAAAGTGGAACAGCATAAGTGTGAGCATGGTGGTTGGTGAGCAAGATAAATGCCAGATAATTTTTTTTTTAAAGATGCATACTTGGGTGTCCGGACAAAAGTAATATGTGTGAACAGCCCCAAGTGTGAAAGGGGACCAAGGTATTTAACTTTCTAAGGTTAACAAATCTTGGGTGGCCCTTAGAAAGTTTGATAAACTTTAAAGGGTCACTAGGATATTTATGGAGAGAGGGCTACAACACTTTTGGAGTACACACTTCCCTCTCCATCTCTCTCTCTCTTGCTTTTTGGGAGGAGGAGTTGTCGACTGGCTGCATGGAGAACAGGTGGAACTGGTCGCCTGCAGGAAACCGTACACACGTGTGCTGCAGGTACACACCTGTACGGACAGGTACAAGCGGGTACAGACAGTCCTGTCCAGCAGGTACAGGCGGGTACAGTTCAGTCCTGTCCAGCTGGTACAGGCGGCGCATCACAAGGGCGGCTGCAAGTGCATACGGGTATAGACAGGTTCAGTCAGGCTGCTGCAGACTGGCTGACGTAGGTGGCTGCAGGTACAGTTCTGAGGCGGCTGCAGGTGCAGTTCTGTACGGACAGGTATAGACGGGTACAGTCCAGCCTAGTCTAACAGAACAGAGCAGCGCATCAGTCAGGCGGCTGCAGGGTGAATAGTTTAGACAGGTACACACGTGTGCTGCAAGTACAAATCTGTACGGACAGGTGCAAACGTGTGCTGCAGAGTTGCTGACACAGGCGGCTGCAAGTACAGACTGATACGGTCAATCCATCCGGTGCAGAACGGTGCATAACAGTTGGTAAACTCTGAACATCTCTTTCTATCTTTCTTTCCACTGGCTTATGTCTGCTATACAGAGTTGTTTCTTCTGGCCCTTTGTGAGAGGAGGGGTATGGGGTGGAAACAGAGTTGGACAGTGGATTTGTACTTGGGCTGAGTTTGAAGCCATGAACATGGAATAGCGAGATGCGTGCTCAAGGCTGCCCTGTTGTATTGTCTTGGTTGATTAGAGGAGACCACAGTGTGTTGCTTTTGTAGGACACAGATCAGCAAGTGAATCCTCTATGCTAAGAGGTCTTGAGGGCTGCCAGATTGGACATGTAGGTTTACTTTCCTTGACTGGCTTTGTTGTACTCAGTTAAACTTTTCCTTTGAATTTGAATAAAGAAATACCGAAAGGGGCGCCAAGCTTTGGGGCCAACAAGTGTTGTTTTCCTTTTTGTTCTAGCTCCTGTTCATTTGTTATTTGTCTGGACTACAATTGGATAGGTGACTGCTAGTCTACCGCACTTTGGTTTCTACCAAAGGCCGGTTTCATGATGACTTCGCATGAGGGTGTGGCGCATTGATGTTGCATGATGACTTGGCATATTCATCCACATTTAAGTTCAGAATTCTTGTATTCATACATTTGAATAGGAGCAGTATTGAATACATGTTGCCATGATGCCTCATAGATGTCATTTGGTTAGAACTATTCTTTTGAATCCATGACTTAACTTGTGACAGTACATGTTTTTTCTTGTGCTGCTAATTCTCCTCCAAGGTGCCTTTGTGACAGATGTCTTCCTAAACAAGAACTGGGATGAGGTACAGTCCTGCCATGTGCATTTGGGTTACTGTGCTTTTTAAACACAAAAACGATAGTTAATTAAGCTTCCAATGGGCGAGTTCTTACACATTGTAGTTGATGGCAGGGTATCCCAAATGATCCTACAGGGCTATTTGAGTACATCAAACAGTTTGTTGAGAAGAATTTGGATGTGTGCAAATGGGCAGGGTTGGCCATTGTGGTCACCGAGGTAAGTAGTTGTCATTCAGAACAAGGTGTTTAGGGTTGTTACAAGCATATGTTATCGATGGAAAGTTTTCAAAGATCTTTACCATTGGTGGGTACGACCTCTCCGTAACAGGCTCTTGCTGCATTGCTTGCATTGTGTGTGAAAGCCGTGGCATCTAGCTCCTGTGGGGGATCGTATGACAGTGATGATGAGTATGTAGAGTATGCAGTTCCTAGATCAGCAGTTCGGCAGCCCCTTCTGAGCCAGCGTGGAGTGGATGCCACAATGCTGATCAGGGGCACGGTGGAGGGATTCCCCTATCGAGCTGACTCGTTGAGTACAGTGATGAGAGAGAAGGTTGTTTACGATTTGCATCATTCCCCTCTTAATATTTGTCATTACAGATTATCATTGGGATGTGTGTGCACGTTGCATGCTGGGTGGGTTTTTGGGTGCGTTAGGGGTGGGCTTGTGCACGTGCATGTACGGGTGTGTGCCTGTGCAGATATGCTTGGTTTTACATGCTCGATTACTGAAAAGGGTGCCATCTTGTTTGCAGCAGCAGCGTAGATAGACTGGATGTGGAGAAAGCCTACAAAATTCGTTCGGTCGAAGAGTAGATTAAGTTGCCTTCACAACTTAATTTGTGATGCGATTTCTGTGGACAGGAACACATGATTTTATGAAGGCATGTACAGTTCACTTATACCATGAGACAAATAACAAGGGACTTGATATGTCTCCTTTTCAGCATCAGTGGTAGCAAACTCCCCTACTTGCAAGATGTGCAAGAAAGTAAAAAGCTTGAATTAATGGCAAAGCAATGATTATTAATTTTCAATGGTGCCAGTGTTTTTGGTAGGCTTGATTTTTCCTGTGTAGGAGCCCCAAAAAATCACATGTTAAAATGAGTCATTTATTCACCCCAAACCCACTTTTGAGGAACGATCTCTTCTTCACTCTTGTGAATTAATTAATTTGTGACGGTCTCCTATAGACTACGGTTTTTGGAGATCAACATAGGAAACCTTATATATTATGTACAGATGTTCTTACACCAAGGTCCAAAAAATGAGGTCCGATGTTAGATTACAATACATTCCATAACTTCTCCTTGCCTTTTTGACTAAATAGAAAAGGCACACAATCATGAGACTCGACAATAGGCTTTTCTTCCACATGGAAGAAATTTGTCTGTGTAGTCGAGGTAGGAAGCTTCTTCATCATCACTATCCAAGGATATTGGGTTGCCTTTGCTATTGAGCACATTGTTTTCTTCGTCTCCTCTTTCTTCTTCGAGATGATTAACATAGCGTTTGAGTTCTCCACTATCAAGGCCACAAGCATCCTTGAAGTAATTGAAAGGAACGTTTTCGGAAAAAGATTTCATCATGTATGTAGTGAGTACATGCGGCATTTTCACGACTTTCCAGATTGTTGCAACCCTTATCTTATCCATGCCTTTGGCTAGCTTCAAGACAATCCAATTCATAGTAGGGTAGTACTTCCAAGTACGAGGCATGTGCAACAAGGTTGACTCAAGGGTCGCACCAAGCCTATTTGGTATGTATAATTGTCTGTGTACATGCCCAATCAAACAGGTTGGTGGGTGACGAAGAAACTTTGTTTTCAAATCACCTTCCCCACAAAGTGCATATTGCTAATGTCCCTTTGAGATTTCTTTGAGAATGGCAAAAGAATTTAAAGTGGGGTTTATGAAAATTCTTCATACAATAGCCTAGCATGCCTTTGTAAGTGTGCAAGAGAACTTGCCTAAGACCCTTACGCATGACAAGCCCACCTGTGGTTTGAGTTGGACACATTCCAACTCATGTACTTGAATAACTCAATGTACCACCCTTTTCCAATGCAGAAAGCCCACTAATGCAATCGACATGGATGAATTGCTCCAACAGTTTCCAATAAACAAGATCTATGTCACCTTTGCCCACACCGATAGTAATAGAGACTTCGAGGATTTTTATTTGCGGAGTGTTCTTAACACTTGGGGTGGATGTTGATAACTTGCTGTCCTTGTTCTTCATAGAACGTAGATTACCAAGCTGCTCTCCATAAGGCGGAGTAACAATATGCGAAAAAGCATGCAGCACACCAGTTGGATATGTAGAAGTTACGACATCCTCACGGGTTGCATTATTTGTAATACTAGCTAGAGGATGCCTACCACGTTGAGGAGCAAACATAACAACACACAAATAGATATAGACACAAAGCAACACACATAAAAATGACACCTTACCAACTGATAGAAAGAAAGATGGCACTCGACACCTAGCAAAACAACAAAAAGCAACACGCATGAAAGCAACACGACAAGCAGCACCATAGTCATGGCAGAAAGCAACATGGCACCTGACACCCCAACAATGACAAAAAGGCCATCATAAAGCAAGCAAGCAAGATGACCAACATAGAATCACGTAGAGACGAAGCACAGATAGCGAAATCCAGAGTTACAACGAGCCCATTATTACCCTCATAACTAAAACACAGAGCCAAAGCACATACATGCATACATAATTGCATGTTACCTTCATGCAACCTGACCAAACCATATAGAGGCCTAGCGAGCCCGAGCATGATGTAGGCCAAGCGAACCATAGACGCCCATGGCATACAAGGCGGTGCCTCAAAAAGAGGAGTCCACTCCCCCTCGTTTATAGCGCACTCTCCCCCCATCACTAGCATGCAACCAACTACAACAACATTAGGCCAACCCAGCATGCAATCATCTACAGTAGCACGAGCACATAGGCCAACCCATCATGATCCTACTCCCCTCATAATATAGAAACAACGGAACGATAGTGAAGATAATAATGGGAGAGAAATAAAAAAAACTCCATGTTTCCTTCATGTAACCCGACTGAAGACCATGACCAGCAGACCATACAGAGGCCAAGCAAGTAGGAGGTCGAGTGAACCGATGCCCAGGTGGATCACGACTACAAGGCCCAACGAGCACGAGTACGAGCACAATGCCGAGCGAACCACAGATGCCCACATACAGGAGGGTGGTGCCTCGAAAGAGGCGGCCACTCCTCCACTCCCCCCCTGAGTGAACTACATATGCCCACATGCAAGGCGGTGCTTCGAAAGAGGTCACTCCCCCACTCCCCCCATTATGGCATAGTAGTTATTGCATGGGATACACTCAACGTGGCATTAATTAAATAAGGTATTAGACCCTTTGGTTTCAATAGGGAGGAATCTTCCATGGAAATTAAACAAAAAAAAGATTTTGGTGTCCTATTTATATAAACCCAAATCCACTGTTTCTCTAAAGCACACGAATCTCACCTTGTGTCTAGCCACTTAAATCCTTCTCTTTAGCCCTTTAAATTCTTATTCCCCATAACTACGACGTCAATGCAAATCTTCAACTTGCTAGCACCTAAGCTATTTTTGGGAACTTTCTTCTAAAGGTTACAACCTACCTCTTTGGCTCTTCTTACTATATCTTACAAGGCAAACTACCCTATGCGCCCTCGTTGCCACGTGTCCTCACTTTTAGGCCTTAGGCCATGCACGGGGCCACCTTGCCCTATAGCCGCCGCCCTTGCACGGGGGCCCTCGGCAGCAGCTTCAGTCGATATACCGCCGCCGCCCTTCGTCAGTTGCATGCAGTCGGCCAACTCTGTTAGGTAATCACGGTCCTTCACTCCCTTGCCCTCCGCCTGACTCTCTACTGGCTCACACTCCATGTATTGCCATCGGCTCCATCCAAGGTTTCAAAATTCTCCAAGGTCATCGTGTTGTTTGTTCTCCGCACGTGCTCTACATCAAACAGTGAAGGTTAGCACATGGCTTTGCTGTAGGCTTTGCTCAACGTGGTGTTCTCTCTCTCTCTCTCTCTCTGTGCTAATCATGTTGTGTTCTCTGCTAATACGTATATTGGTTTTACAGGTTTTTTCAAGGCTACCTCCACTCATATGCTCTGCCTTCAAGGAGTCAAGGTTAGCACGTGTCTCTCTCCCTCTCTTAGCCATATATATATTTTTAAATTAGGCTCTGCTCTCTCTCTCTCTCTCTCTCTCTCTCTCTTGCATGCACTAATACGTATTGTTTTTGTTACACATTTTCTTCATCGCTCCCCCGCTCTCCATTCTCGGATTGCCGCCTGCCTCCATAGGTTCTCCTCGCGTGCTTTGATTCAAGGAGTCAAGGTTAGCAATGCTCTCTCTCTCTCTCTCTCTCTCTCTCTCTTTTGCATGCACTAATACGTATTGTTTTTGTTGTAGATTTTCTTCATCGCTCCCCCGCCCTCCATTCTCGAGTGCCGCTGCCTCCATAGGTTCTCCTCACGTGCTTTGATTCAAGGAGTCAAGGTTAGCAATGCTCTCTCTCTCTCTCTCTCTCTCTCTCTCTCTCTCTTTGAGGGTACTGGTTTCGTGTTCTCGGCTAACCTTGGTCTTGAGCCCGTAAGGCTGGCCGTTGCTTAACACTAGGCTCCCCCACCTCCAGTCGGTTGCATGCACGGTGGCTGCATGCACACACATCTGTGGGTCGGTTGCATGCACATAGGGCCGTGCCATTTTTAATGCCAGGCTCCCCCATCGTTTGCACGTACACACAGGGTCTGTTCCTCTTGGGGGCGCCGCTACTGCTGTTGGCCGGACATGGCCATGGGATGGTTGCATGCACGGTGGCTGCGCGCACCCACATTCCATATTCGAGCATGAACCCCTCGGCCAAATAAATATATAAATGTGTTTGTAAACATTGAGCTTTAATGTTGTGAATAATATTTGAATAGATACAGCGTGGTGTGTGTGTGTGTGTGTGTGTGTGAGAGAGAGAGAGAGAGAGAGAGAGAGAGAGAGAGTGCTATTTTGGCATGTTTTTTTTTTCAATAAAAGGCATTTTCATTACTGAAAAAAGACAATACAGGTTACAAGAGTCGGAGATTTAGCTTTGGCCAAGCTCCTGATACATGGAATCATGGGGGAGTTACAATTTACCAAAGTACTGAGTTACATACCGGGATTCATGGGGGATTACTGATTACCAAAGTACTGAGTTACAAGCTGGCTTCTATATCATACCTAAGTTTCCTATAGGTACTGGAGCTTTAGAACATAGGAGAGATCAATCTTGACGAGTTGCTCTCTCTTTTCTTGTAGCTGTAGTAGCTTTATCTTCGCCTGAATGTTCATGGCCGACCTTTCAATCTGGACTTTAGCTCTTGAAATTTTGGTCTCAATGGCCGTGAGCTTCCTCAGGTAGAATCTCTCTCCAGCAGAGGTGAGCTGACTTTTGAGGGTGTTAGTATTCCGAGTACTGCCATTGTATAAGGCCGCTAGTCTTTCAAGCCAAAAGAACCAGAGAATCTCTGTTCTAATTACAGTCCACAGCTCCGTAGAGCATCCTATTGAATCACCAATGAGCAGATGTTTCCATGACAGTGATGTTTGCCCCCAACTAGCCACATATTCATTAAGTTTCTTAACCATTAGCTCTATGGCAGGGCACAAAAGAAATATGTGGACATCATCTTCTTCTTTGTTGCATCTGCTGCAAGTACCATTGCCCTTCCCGATAGCAAGAGCCTTTGTCTGTGTCCAGATGGCTCTGTACATGATAAGCCAAGCTAGGTAGGCTTTCTTAGGTTCCACATGTTTCCCCCATAAGGACTTAAAGAGAAAATACCATTGTCTTCTGTCTTTGAGGATATTCCATCTTTGGTTAAGAAACCGATGGACAGGAGGGGAGGAGACTATGGGAGGGATAGGCCAGATGTACCTTTGGGATTTCCACTGGAAGGCTTTCAACTTGGGGGGGTCCTCTATTGTCATTAGCCACCAGTCTTCCCTCTGCCATAGCATCAGTCTTCTCCCAACAGTGTCCAGCTGTGAGTCTGAGATGTGGTGTTTAGCTATGAGATCCGCTCTTGCTAGCCATGTTTTCTTTTCTCTGTCCCACAGGTCTGCCCATATCTTAATGCCCATGTTGTGCAGCTTCAGAGCCTCTTCCAAATCTTGAGTATCCGTTGGTGGCAGATCAAGGGCAGGCCACCATATGGAGTCGAGAGGATGCAATCCCAGCAAATCTTTGAGGGCCGTGGCTAACTCCAACTGCCCTTTCACCTTCCCCCAGGCCTTCCATATCGAAACCACCAGTTCCGATCCTTTTGGGTTTATCCCGTGTTTGCTTCCAATAATGGTTAGATGGGGGAGGTTTTTCCATCTATGTTGGCCTCTAAGAGCAAACATGTGATTTTTCCTGTTGAGAAGCCACGCCCAACTCTTGTCCTGGTGCATTAATCCTCTCAGAATCCATTTGGCTGCCAGTCTGTCAGCTAATTCTACTATGTCTAGAATTCCCAATCCTCCAAGCTCAGTGGGGAGGCAGCAGATTTCCCATTTCACTTTGGCCACTTTCTTTACCCACGGGTCTCCTCCCCAGAGAAAGTTCCTGCAAAGGGACAAGAACATCTTCACATCTTCTTCAGGAGGTCTCCAACAGCTCAAGAAGTAGATTGCAGTTGGAATGATGCAGTGGTTAAGCACCATTTTCCTGGCTGCCATATTCAGTTGTCTATTTTGCCATTTTTTTAGCTTGACTTCAAGTTTTTGCATGACCCATTGCCATCTTTTCCTTAGTGACACTCTGAATCCCATAGGTATTCCAAGAATCCTAATAATTTCACCATCCTGGATAACCTTGCATCCTTCTTGTAGGAGCCAGTTAGGCGGGGGCTGAATGCTGGTTCTGATCCCTGTTTTGTTGTGGTTGATCACTGAGCCAGAGGCCTTGCAGTAGGTTTGCAAACATTCCCAAAAGGTGTCTATGCTGTTCTCTTCATTTTCCACAAGAGCATTGGAGTCATCTGCGAACATTTCCGTGCACACCTGTACTCCATTACCAAGTAAAATACCTTTCAGATCACCTTTGATTATTCTGTCATGGATAAGCCAATTGAGTCCATCCGCCGCTATTGCATACAGAAGGGGGGCCAGAGGGCAGCCTTGCCTGATGGATCTTGACAATTTGAAGGCTTGTGTCAAATCTCCATTGACACAAACCTGTGCAGAAGCATTGCCCAATAAGGTTTTAACCATGCTACAGAATCTAGGGCCACAACCCATGTGTTTCAGAGCATCCAGCATATAGTCCCATCTAAGTCTATCATAGGCTTTGTCAAAGTCTATTTTAAAGAAAATGTAATCCTGCTCTGATTCTTCTGCATATTCCATAGTTTCCCAAAGCGTGATTATAGTGTCCAGAATGTACCTTCCTTTAATAAATCCCTTCTGTTCCTGTCTTACCCAATCATTCATATGATCTTTCAGCCTTAAAGCAAGAGCTTTGGCAAAGATCTTGTAAGCGCTATTGAGGAGAGTGATCGGTCTCCAGTTGGTTATAATGTCCCTGTCCTCTTTTTTGTGTATAAGTTTAATGATTCCTGCATTGACAGTCTGGGGGAGGGCTTCGAAGAGGAGGGCTTCATTCCAGATTTTGAGAAGGGGCTCTATCAGAAATTCTTTGAAGGTTTGGAAGAATTCCGCTGGGAGGCCATCTTTGCCGGGCGATTTCTTGACCTTGAGCATGTCAATGGCTGTGGCAATTTCCTCTCTTGTGATTGCTTTGTCCAGCCAATGGGCTTGTTGCTCAGGTACAGTTTTGCGTCTGCTCTGTTCAATAACCTTAGTGGCCACCGTTTGTTCCTCATCCGAGGTGGTAGTTTCTGTGAGGAGCGTTTGGAAATGTTGTGCTATCCAGGCTTTATTGTCTTCATCCTTTAGCAATAGATTGCCTGAGCTGTCTTTCATGGGGGGGATTGTGTCCGCTGCATGTTTTACTTTGAGCATTTGGAACATCTCTTTAGATGGTCTATCTGCTTTCCCAGCCCACCATTCCCTGAAGAAGAGGGACCTTTCCTCCAGTTCTTGGTCTTCAAGCTTGTGGAGTTTGGCTCTCGTGTCCTTTAGCTTCCTCTGAGCTGTATCATCTCCATTGTCCACCCTGTCTTCAAGCTCTTTAATCTCTTCTATACAGGCTCTTTTCTTCTCAAACCTTATCTTTTTAACCCCTTTCCTGGTACATATGAGCAGAGATTGCGTAGATTTTACTGCTAGAGTCCAAGCTTTAGCGGGAGACAGGCCTACACTAAATAAATGGTCCCATATCCTTTTAATTTCTTCTTGTATCATGGGGATTTTAAATAGGGCAGGGTCTGTATGAAACCACTTGGAGCCTCTTTTTTTATCTTCTTTATCCAGAGAGGCTCTAATGGGGTAGTGATCTGACAAACAGGTATCAAGTATAGCTTTGCATTCCACATTGACATACATCCTGCTTATTTCCTGGCTGACATAACATCTGTCTATTCTAGCTTTCCTCAGAAGCTCTCCCGTGCCATAATTTTGCCATGTGAATTGGCCAGGGGATCCAATATCTACTAGATTAAAATGTTCTTTGCATTGGTCCCAGGCCAATTTCTCTGCCCCTGAGATAAGTTTACCCAGCTTCTTGTACCTATCTTCCTCCAGTTCAACCATATTCAAATCACCTATTAAAATTATAGGCTCATCATATTCTTGCATGACCGAATGCCAAATTCTTGCCCTCATAGCTTGGGGGCAGTTTGCATACATTCCAATAAGCACAAACTCCTCAACTCCTGTTCTTGTTGACTTCTATGGGAGAGTCCTCCACTTGGCCATGGGCTCTTTTGAGCTCTTTGGAAATGTCCATTTCATTATCTGCCATAGTAGGCTGTCTTTGGTTCTATTCTGACCCCTTCTCTATAGTGGTTTCTTCTACTTCGAGGATATGGGTATCTTCCAGTTGAGCCAGCTCTGACGTCAGACGATTGAGGTCGATTTGTGTACCTGGAACTGTTTCCAGCAAGTCCTCTTCATCGTCTGAGAGTTCAGGTTTATCTAGAAGTGTGTAGAAGTTGGCTTTGGTGTTGGCCAAGTTAAACTTCTTTTGCTTGAAGGTTTTTCTTTTGGGGATCGGCGTAAATCCTTCTCCCCCTCCTTTTCCTATTTGTGAATCTCTTCCTATAGGGTTAGACTGGTTGGATGAGGAGCCAGAGATAATGGGGGGAGAGCTTGCCAGAGGTTCTTTTCGCCCTGATTCAGTAGGAGGATTTCCAGATGGAGGAAGCTTTTCATTCTGTACCAGATCTCTTTGCAGGGGTTTTATCTTGGAGGGGGCTTTAAGTGGGCAATCCTTAATGACATGCCCTTTCATCCCACAATGAAAGCACGCATGCGGGAGGTGTTTATAGAGCACTTTCTGCACAATGCTGTACTCTCCACAGTTAATAGATATTGACTCTTTAAGGGGTTTGTCAAGATCAATCTCCACCAGGACTTGAGGGTGCCAGGAGGGGTTGATGAAGGTTTTCGGTCTATGGCCTAATACTTTTCCTAGAGAGCCTGCAATCTTGTCAGTCCACTGATACATATGATAGGGTAAGTTGGGGAGCTCAATCCATACCGGACATGTAGAGGGTTTGGGGCCACTAGCAGAGAACTCCTTAGTCCACCTGAAGAAACAGAAAGGAGCATTTCTGAACATCCATTGACCTGCCCCCAGAATTTTGATCGCCATAGCGCTATTTTTAAGCAGGAAGAGGTAGTATCCTTTGGGTAGTACTTGGACTGCATCGATTTCTACCCCCAAGGGGCTCCAGGTATCTTCCATCCATTTCCTAAGAAAGTCCACAGGTGGGCGGGGGCCAAAGAGTAAGCCAACAATGCATCTGGCTGAGTAATCTGCTTCCACATCCCACAGAATATCCAAGGGGAGGTTAACCTTAGCAATGGTCGATTCAGCATTGGTTGTGTTGTTGGAGTCATGCTCCATGATGTCATCAGGGAGGAGCTGTGTAAGCCTCTGCTCATTATCTTTTTCAAGAATTGCCCTTATCTCGTTGTCCGCTTCCTCGGCAATCCTTCTCCTCATCTCTATCATCGATTCCTCAGTCCATGGCTCTTTGCCTTTGTAGGAGAGTGGAGGCCATGGAGTTACCGGCTTCCTTGTCTGGTTTCCCGCAGAGATGGCTTGCACCATTCCTGCCACCGTTCCATCCTTGGGGTTGGGTCCACCTTGTCCCCTGAGCAGAGAATGAGTCCCTCTAAGCTCCATAGGGAGGGCTTCTCACCACCCTCGAATTTCACCGCGGGAAGGCCTTCCTAGTGCCACTTAAAGGGTAGGAAGCACAAAGGAAAGGCTCCAAAAAAATCGCCGATTAAAGGCCCTCCTAACAGATTTGTAATCGCCGATTCCTCTTCCTCTGAGGCTCTGCGTTCTGACACTCGAGTCTTGCCACAGCCACTTCCGATGCCCACCAAGTTGTCGGCTCTCTCGCCGATTCCTCTTCCTCTGAGGCTCTGCGTTCTGACACTCGAGTCTTGCCACAGCCACTTCCGATGCCCACCAAGTTGTCGGCTCTCTTCCGGCAGTCAACCCCTTGCCTTCCCCTTGATTACCACCACAATGCAGACCAAGTTGTGGTATTCCCTGACGAGCTAGATTCGTGCGTCAATTTATCTGGGGGAAATTCTCCCGAGCATTCCATTTTGGCATGTTTTAACTTTGTTTGCTGAGAGAGATTTAAAAAAATATTTTAATATTTTAAAAAGCAAGTGTGTGTGTGTTTGTGTGTGTGTGTGTGTGTGTGTGTGAGAGAGTGTGTGAGAGAGAGAGAGAGAGAGAGAGAGAGAGAGAGAGTTATTTTGGCATGTTTTAACTTTGTTCGCTAAAAGAGATTAAAAAAATATTTTAATATTTTAAAAAGCAAGTGTGTGTGTGTGTGTGTGTGTGTGTGTGAGAGAGAGAGAGAGAGAGAGAGAGAGAGAGAGAGCAGGATTTATTAATCTGAATAGCTATCATGTGTGTATTGTTGAAATATACAAGTGAATAGGGTGTGTGCGGAAACAAGCCCTTGGCTAGAGGCTATAAAAGAGAATGTGTAAATGTGAGAGAACCTGTGAAAAGGTGAGAAGAATCTACTCGGAGAGAATAAAGGGTAGCATGAGGAGATTTAGGAGGTGTGGAGATATTCTAGGAGAGGTGGAGAGAATCAAGCAAAAGAGGTGGAGTGAATCAAGGAGAAATTAGTGGGATTAGATGCTTGGATCTAAACCCTATAAATTGAGGCATTGGCCTAATGAGAATTTGCTGGTTTTTGATTATCCATACCTACATTAAGCTATTAGTTAATTTCTCACTAATCACATCTTAATTATCGCGTCTAATCTCTTTGTTAATGATATTGATTCTAGCATTTGATCCACCATAGCTCATCACATTGTTGTAATTTTAACATGAACAGGGGGATTAGATGCTTGGATGTAAACCCTATAAATTGAGGCATTGGCCTAATGAGAATTTGATGGTTTTTGATTATCCATGCCTACATTAAGGTATTAGTTAATTACTCACTACTCATGTCTTAATTATCATCTAATCTCTTTGTTAATGATGTTGATTCTAGCATTTGATCCACCATAGCTCATCACATTGCTGTAATTTTAACATGTATGCGTGTATACGTGCGTGTGTATTTGAGAGAACTTTTTTTATTCAAGGTGAAAGTTTTTAAAATGTTTAGTAATTCGAATAGTAAGCATGTGTGTATGTGTGTGTGTGTGTGTGTGTGTGTGTGTGTGAGAGAGAGAGAGAGAGAGAGAGAGAGAGAGAGAGAGGGGTTTTATTGAAGATGAGTATTTTAAAATGTTTTAGTAATCTGAATAGCAAGCGCACGCGCGCGTGTGTGTGTGTATTTGAGAGAATATTTGAAAGTGAAAGTTTTTTTAAATGTTTGTCATTCGAATGTGTGCGTGTGGGGTGTGTGTGTGTGTGTATGAGAGAGAGAGAGAGAGAGAGAGAGAGAGAGAGAGAGAGAGAGACAAAGATTGGTTTTACTGTGTGTGAGAGAGCGTTTTTTTAAATAGTGAAAGTATTTTGTAATGTTTTGGTAATCTGAATAGCAAGCGTATGTGTATGTGTGTGTTAATAATGAAGCGTTCTCTCTCTCTCTCTCTCTCTCTCTCTCTCTCTCTCTCTCTTTGTCTCTCTCTGTCTCTAGCAAGCGTATGTGTATGTGTGTGTTAATAATGAAGCGTTCTCTCTCTCTCTCTCTCTCTCTCTCTCTCTCTCTCTCTCTCTCTCTATGTCTCTCTCTCTCCACACAGAGACACACACACACACATTCACACACATCGAGAAAAGGATAAGGACTTACATGTATTAATACAAACACACATGTACACACACATAGTAGTTACAATTATGATTTTTATGCCCATGCGCATGCATATAGTAGTTACAATTATGATTTTTATGCCCATGCGCATGCATATAGTAGTTACAATTATGATTTATACTCACATGCACATGATAGTCATGCATCTACTTACTTATATGTATGTATGTATGTTTGACAAATATGGAAGAGGTGACTTGCATTTTTTTTGAGCACATGAGGAGTACTCTTTCCTTTCAGGAAAGGGTGAATTTGGCTACAGAAGCTTTTTTCGTGCTCCAACATGGTTTGGGCCATGGACGGTTCAAGATATTGGATGGAACAATGTTTTTAAAATGATTATATGTTAAGATTTAGAAAAATTAAATGAAAATATTACGCTAATGAATATTAAAGAAAGTCTGGCTTTCCATGGTCCAAGAGGTCAAGTACGTCAAGTATTTGACGAAGTTATTAAATGTATCCCAAACCATAAGTTTGTTCAAAAATAAATATGGTTGCCTTTTTCTTTTGTGATCATTGATATTTGAATAGATTTAAAAAAATATAAATACTGTGTTTGTCTCTCTCATGCTTTTCTTATACTCTCTCTCTCTCTCTCTCTCTCTCTCTCTCTCTCTCTCTCTGTCTGTTGCTAACTATAAAAAAGATCATGATTGTTATTAATGTATAGTTTGATTATGTTCTATGCAGAACATGTCATTAGACATTTTAAAGTTGACCTATGATAATAATAAATTGTTTGATATGATCTTCTTTGAGGAGGTGCCATAATTGGTTTTTTTTTTTGGGATTCTAACCTAGCCCTAAATGGGAAGTTCTTGGATTTGATGGATGGGATGATGCTAATCCATGATTTATTTATATAGTCTTAGATCCCTATAGGCTAGATGACAATATCAAGATTCTCTTAATCAAAGAGGCTTTGAAATTACTAGATGGCTTTTATATTGTGGGTAGCAAATGTAAAAGCTCTGAGGAAAAGTGCTTGATTTTTAGGAAAATATTGAAGTGTATTCCGTTAAGAAAATTGGTAAAGATTATGTAATTTATCTTTAAAATTATTGATGGATGTCTCTTCTCTCTCTCTCTCTCTCTCTCTCTCTCTAACACAAACACATACACATGTAATACACATATAGTTACTCTTGCCTTTTTTTCATTATATAGAGAGACCATAAGTGTTAATTATTTTGGTGTCTGTGTGACTGTGTAAAGGCAAGCACAAGGACGATAGCATCAAAGTTGGTGGTTTCGAATACCATATTCTCTTTTCAACTTGAGGATAGTTTTACTGTTACCCTTTTTGTCTCTATCTATTTGTGTCTTTGCAGTTAATATGCCATGCATAGATAAAGAGTTTTTTTTGGTTAGCGAAGAGAGAGAGAGAGAGAGAGAGAGAGAGAGAGAGAGAGAGAGAGAGAGAGAAGTGATTGTACATTAAAATACTTTCTATATTATCGAGTGTTCTAATATTGATGAGACAAATGTTAATATAATAATGATTTTTTTCACGTCTAATACTTTAGTGTGGCATATAAATACAGTTTATAATATTGATATGCTTGGCTGTCTAAGCTAGAAACTTTCTCTTTATTAGACCAATTTCTTTTGAGATTGTAGAGAGAGTTCTAGAGAGAGAATATATGAATCTTAGAGTATATAAACTATAGTAGCCTTAGAATAGTTGAGAAATGTTCTATAAAAGTAAAGAACTTTCTTTATGGTTTTGGCAATACTATACTTTTAGAGAGACAATTATATGTATTGCTAAGAGTTATCATTGTGTACCTTTTCAACAACGAGGTATCTACATGTATATAGTGCTGGTATACAGTAAGGTTACGTTATATGTTATATATTGACTAAGATATAAAGAGATGTTTGTACAGCCTCAAAATATTCATTTTGGATTTTAGTATATGGAGATCTAGAATGGTAACAACAGCTCCAATGCCATAGTGGCTGCAAATGATGCTTCCAATGCATAAGTAGATTTGTCTACCCCACCTCAGTTGAATGTTCGAGTTGCAAAACACCTTTCTCGGTCAAGGTCTCCATCCAGACAACTAAGCTCTAAACGTCTACAAACTATTGCGAACACATGCAAACGCACTGAGAAAAATTATGTTGCTTGCAAGGAGTACTTAGAAGCCCTTTGGGATGAGATTCGTGGAAGTGGCAGCCAAAGGGGAGATACGCTAAGAGATGAGTTGACTCATCATCTCCATCGTGTTCTTGACAGTAGTGGTTACATGGAGGCTAACCCCAACTAGACATGTTTTCTTTCATGGAAAATATGCATGTTGAAATTGGAGAACGTCGAGGTGGATGTAATAGGGAATGTAAAAAATAAGTCAATTCTCTAAAGGAGCAAGTACGTACATTAGGCTTGGAGGCATTGAGTTTAAAGATATCTGTTAATTGATTTAGTGCTATTATGAAAAAGATGAGCCATGTGTTGGAAACTAGGGTAGTTGCCTAGGGATTTTGTGACAATAATGATGCATGATGCATTTGCTAAAGGGTCAAATTGTATTGCAACTTTCTAGATCTGGCTCTCTGGGGTGATAGTTATGATTTCCCTATTTTCACAAATTCTTTACATCTGTCTTCTATGTTGCTCTCTCGCTCTTTTTTTTTTCTGTCTCTTAACCTGTTTTATGTTTTATTAATGTCATAAGAAGATGGATTGTATATGTTATACTCACTTATCTATTATAAATATCTCTGATAATTACATCATGTTTTCTATTGTGCGGAGTCTATTTGAGAGTAGGGTCACATCGTGATAAATAGCACTTGAAGTAAAATAAATATAACAAGGTAATATTATGTTGTCCATTAGAAGTTAGGAATGTTTGTAAAAAGAAAATTAGTATTTGTTATTTTGTGTTTCAAAGGAGGTTAAAGATGGTTAGGAGCTGTACATACATGAGTTTGAACCAAGTTCGTCGGATGTAACACGCGTGTCTCGTCATAATTGTTCGCGGGTAAGGGCTTGCAATCAAAAACAAATTGTTGCTAATTTAACGGAGTACTTTAATGAAAATGGAATCAAAACATTTGGAAGGTTTGAAAATGAGGAAGAGCATGGAGAATTCCATGTTAGAACCCACTTGGATGCGAGTAACAGAGCAACTACCAATGCTATAGTACTTCAAGAACCTATCAATGAATGTCAGACTGTTCAGTCACATGGAGATATGGCATGAGGCCCTGTTCCTTTTGATTTAAATGAGCTACCTATAGATGAGACTGCTCTTATTGATAATTTTCAATCTATTTGCTGTGCCGTTGTTGGCGATGTGAAAGGTATTAAATCCGAATGTCACTCTATAAGGTGTGTGTTTTCATTTCCTCGAGATGTTAAGTACCCAACAACTATGGTGGTATATTCTGGAGATTGTACTCTTTACTCTTTTAGGAGCCCTTTCTGATAAGTGCCATTTTGGTGGTGCTCTAATTTGGAAATGTGAGGCGTCAAGAAAGCTTGGACAATATGTGGGTAAACACTGTTGTGTAAGTGGAAAAATTTCTTTACTACCTTTGGCAAAGCCTCCTCCTACATTGGTTGGGTTATTACTTGGTAATGATAATGCAAGTAAGGAATACATGAAGAATATACGCTCTTATAAACAATGCCTTGGCATTCGTTTCACTGGATGCTCACTTGGATAATCAGTTCACTAGGGGGGGAGGAGTATTCAATTTTTGAATCCATGGAACTACTTATCATCGTGTTGGTTCTATAATATCTGATCAAATAGGAGATGCGGGTCCCAAATTTTCCCAATTGTATGTGTATGATACGGAACATGAATTGGAGAATAGACTTCATGGGATGCCTTCTTTAAATCATAATGTCTTGAACGGTTGCAAACAATGATATATGACGTGACTTGACGGCACGGGTCTTTTATGAGAAGCATAAGGATATGATGCACTTACTGGTGAAAAAAGTTAATCATTTGGGATGAGGCTCCAATGATGCATCGGTACACATAGGAGGATTTGGACAAGACATTATGCAAAGTGATACAATGTTTGGTGGAAAGTTATGCTCTTTGGCGGTGACTTCAAGCAAATCTTACCCATTGTGGCAAAGGGATCACGTGAGGATATTGCTGATGTAACGTTTTGCTGGTTACATATTTGGAGATATGTGAATGTTTTAAAGCTCACCCAAAACATGTGGGCCAAGCAAAGTGCTACAGAACAAGAATTTGTCAAATGGACTTATTAACAAATTGGAGATGGCTCTATAGTCCATCCAAAAATGAAGATAAAGTGGTAATTCCCTATTCTTGCACCACAAAATCTATTGATTGATGACACCAATGAACTGTGCATTACCCGGTCTTGAAATTGAATACCTTAGTGGAGATTCGGTTGTTTCTTTTGAGAATGATAGAATATTGTATCCAATTGAGTACTTGAACAGTTTGAACTTAGGTGGTGGTTACCCTCCTCACTGCTTGCTTCTAAAGATTAATGCTCCTATCATGCTGTTCCACAATTTGGACCCTCGACAAGGACTTTGTAATGTTACTTGATATGCAAGCAATTTCACTCAAAGGTGATAGAAGCAAAAATCATTATAGGTACAAAGATTGGAAACATGGTCTTTATTCCCAAGATAACATTTATACCAACTATGCTTTAATTTCCTTTTGACATGAGAAGGAGAACTTCCTGTGAGGTTAGCTGTTGGTATGTCAATAAATAAGTCCCAAGGACAAACATTGAGTGTGTTGGGAATTTATTTGGCCACACAAGTATTCACACATGGACAATTGTATGTTACTATGTCACGTGTTAGATCATCTGATGATGCAATGAAAGTGTGTGTAAAGAATACTGTGGAACATGAAAGCAGCATAGAAGGTTTAAACAAAGTTTTCACAACCAATGTGGTCTACAAAGAGGTATTGCAAATGGCATGTAGAAGAATGTAAATGTAATCTATGCCCAAAAGGTAGAGAACAAGCTATTGATATAATAGCCTACAAACGCATGAGCCTACATTCATAAATATCTTTGTATCAATGAAGTAAGCATTTGAAAGGAGAATGTTTGCAAAGATGTGACATGTGCAATCTACATTGTCTTTGAGGAAGTGTGCATGCTTTGAAGTTTATTGATGTTTCTTTTAGAATGACAATTATTATATAAGACATGAAGTTAAATAGGAGATGGATGTAAAATCTTACTATTTATCTCACATTGATGCTACATTTTTTAGTAATATTGATTTGATATGTATAAATCTACTTACATTGTGTGGATTAAATGGTTGACATCATTGAGGTAAAGCCACCATGCAGATCCACAATAGGGTGTGCCCCATTCTTTTATATACATTGGCATTATTTATTTTTTCTTGCTTGGATCGAAATACTGAATGTCTAGAGAGAGAGATAGATAGATAGATAGATAGATAGAGAGAGAGAGAGAGAGAGAGAGAGAGAGAGAGAGAGAGAGAGAGAGAGAGAGAGAGAGAGAGATCAAAGTCTTATGTAAATTATTAGTGTAGTAAGTGTTAGAGAGAGAGAGAGAGAGAGAGAGAGAGAGAGCTCAAAGTCTTATGTAAATTATTAGTGTAGTAAGTGTTATATCTGATATCATGGATATACGTGATAGACAAGATATTGAAGGTATTTTTAAGATAGTTTCTATAATATAGGCATCATTGTTTTCCATAATCTATTTAATATTCATGGCTCAATTGTAGATCCTCCATTTTGGGAAGGACAAGCAACATCATCTCTAATTATCGAACTCTTAGAGAGCACCGGTGTTTTATGGTATATATAGAAACGTGCTTTTCTATTGCTTTTGCATTTTATTTAAAAGATTAATATTATCATTGATAAATTCTTTTGCAATAGAAAATATCTTTATATTTTAGAATCTAGATTATTAACACCATATTAGTGAATTTGGGAATTTCCCAATTCCCATTTTTGAATACTTAAAAAGGGGACATGGATAACATGTTTGTAAGTTTCTCAAACCCCTATCATATGACCTATCGTTGGAAAGCGCTTGAAAAATGGAATCTAAAGAGCTATAAAGCGCTCATTTTGGATTAGTGGTGTTCAAGTTATGGTTAATCCAAACTTTTGACCACGTGTCCCAAACTTGTGGAAAATTCCCATATTCCCCAATATGGTGTTTATTGCTAGGTTTGTATGGTTGAGTCACATACAATGAGAGCTTTGGGCTCCTTGGAATTTACAATCTAAGATCGCGGATCAGGTTCATGTACATGTAATGTCTGTAGACTATGAAAAGCCCAATAAGTTAGATTTTAGATGTATAGGAACTAGACATTATCGAATTTTTTGATTTGCTGTCTACAAGCCTGTTCAAACGCCATTCATCTCAAATATTGATCCACCAAATGAGTTTTGTATGGTTTTATCTTTTTTCTTCTCTAAAATTATACCTTTTACAATATCTAATGTTTTTATCTTAAATATAATATGGCAGATGGAGGCGAAGAATTTAGGCTTCCAAGAAGAGATAATCCAGTTGCTCAAAGATTGTTTTAATGTTTTATTCAGGTGTGTTTTCAATTTTCAACACTATATTGGGTTGGAATTCTAGATGTATATTTATGCCAAGTTTGGTGTTTATTCAAAGAAATGTAAGTGCTTTAGGAGCTTCTACATGGATATATATAGCTAGCATAGTGTGTTTATATATAGGTTCGCAAGTTAAGAACCATGAGGCCCAAAATGGGCTTCAAGTATTAGGCTTATCTCTACTCACCCCCGAGGACAAGCCTTTTATATTTATGCATGCAAGAATAATCTTTCCTGTTAGGGACGTGTCCAGCCACTAGTCTTCTCTCAAAAGATAAACCATTGTGATCCTTCACTCATTGAGATTTCCTAAGTGCCTATTGTACCACTAGGGGAAAACCTTGACAAAAAAAAAGTAGAAAGTATATAAGCCTGCCACCTATACATAGCCCACCAAAAATATTAAAAGGTTGCATTGGTATGAAGTGAACGTGAAAATATAATGGATACATATATTAGCTCAAATGAGGCATGATACATGACCATGCATGTCTTACCTGCCATAATGATCCAATGTGTCTTTCACACGTATTGTGGCTACATCATAAATATGTAAACCCTTAGCTATTTAATTGACCAAGTAAGTTTTTAATCATGTGTAATTATTCAAAAGCTTCACTATTTTATAACTTGCATATGGCCTATGAACACTTACTTGCCAAGAATATAAAATAAAACGTGCCAGTAAATGGACTCAAGCATACTGAGAAGGAGAAGGTTTATTTGTTGACTTCGGTGGAGTATCAAGCCTTCCATAAATACTGGGCTTACAGGAAGAATCGCAATCTTTAGTCCGCAAGTGAACACACAAAGCCTTCTGTATATCATGCTTCTAATGCTCAAAATAAAGGATATGAGAAGAAACTTCACTCTTGTGATGTTGACACTAATAATGTTATAAAATACTTTGGCACAAATAATGAAGTAGTTTAAGCTAGACTCCATCCTTTCAATACTCACTCCTAGCTCAGAATGCTTTTGTGAACACTTTGGCACAAAGAATGAGGAGGTTCAAATCAGACCTTTCACTAGGGATTTGTCTTGCTTTCACATACATAATTAGGAACTTGTCGAAGAGCTACATGAAGAAAACTCCATGTTGATTGTTTGCTAGTTCCACTTTGTGGTCGTCTCCTTGTCACACCCTCACCAAAAGCTCCTTACCAATGGTGATAAGCTAGAGGGAGCTTCACTCACATGGATGGATGCAAAAGAAGTTGCACTAACCTAATGCTAGGCTAGCCTTGCTACTCAAGAAGGAATGAAGATTCTTGAGTACTAAACTAACCTCACTCCCTAGACACACAAAGCCTCCATCTAGGTTCAAGCGTGCAAAAATTTAAGCAAGAAAGAGAATGCAAGAGAGGAGGAAGATCTCACAAACTTGAATCGATGGGGATTGTATTGCATTCTACTATCATGATGAGTCAATGCTCTACAAAATTGTCTTATATCTAAAGGGTTGTGTTCACATTGTCTAGTAAAGAGATATAAATTTTCTTTGGTCCACTAGTATATCTCTTTCTCAAATTAGAAATGAAAATAAAGACTTTCCCATTTTCCATTAAGCACATAATTTGTTTACTTTATATCACTATGACCTCTGCTGTGAGTGTGCACGGTACAATGAAGGACATGTATCAGTGTGCTTAGAGTAGTGCATGTGTTCTTGTTCCTCTTGTAGTCTTGTCTCTTATGTTGTGTTCCGTTCCATAATGTCTACTATGTCAGTTGTGAGCATCAAGGAATTCGGACATATTGTCCATAGAGAAGAGCCCACCACTTAGTGTGCTAGGCAACCGACCTTGCATGGTGGGACTCTCGAAACGTGGAGTCTTGTTATCTCACCTTATTTTTTGTCCTCTCTATATGCCAATACACGGTCCTGAGGTAGTCCAGTCAGCCCATCTAAGAATCCTCTCTCAATACGTAGCCATAGTTGGAAGAGGTTCAACTACGTACCACCTAGGGATTCCCTTCCACCTCTCCCTATGGTAGCCAACCTTGGTAATCCCACTCTTGGCAATAATGCTGGAGGCCAAGCCAACCCTCCTCGTCCAGTCAATCCCCCTAGTGTAGAACCCCTTTCCACGGTGTTGGGCCGAGTCTATGTCAAGATTGCAACCTTCAAAGGATCATCCATAGAGGATGTGGATGACCACATCTGGTGGTTCATCTCCATATGCAAGAGCTGTGGCCTTGAGCGGGAGAATGCCTTCTTGGTACTCTTTTCATCCACTCAACAACGATTGTAGATAAGTGGTCCACTCAATTTTCAACCGACCACTTTGCAGACTGGACCACTTTGAAGGAAACCTTCCTCCGCACCTTTCGTCGTCCTGGTAACTATGAGGATTACATTCCCTTACTGACTTACCTTGGAGACTTCATGGTGCGACTATGGGTGACATATGCCTTACCCATGTCCACCCAATAGAAGATTCAAGAGAGTCGGCCCACACCGGGAAAGGGGTTCCACATTTGGGCCTCACCCACGGATATCCGGATAAGAGACTAATCTGTCGGTTGTTCCAAAACCGAACCCGGAAAAACTTCCTTTACCGGAAAGCACGGGCAATTCCACCAGGATAACTTTTTACTCTAACGTAGTCAAGATCATTTCTGATCGAGCTGATCCAATTACATCTATAAGATACTTGGTCAGATCAAGGAAGAAACTTGCACTTGGATCATTGGGATCAATGCTTTTTTCCCCATTCAAGAGGCACAGCCGTTGATTCCTATCCATAGAACAGTTACTGTCCGGGATTTATTTTATCTATCGTAAAAACAAAAGTTTAAGTCTCGATTTACGGATCCATCAGCCCAGCCTAACCCCATCCAGTCCCATGGGTTAGCCAACCGCCCAACCACTGTAGTGATGGGATCCAATTAAGAATTTGGTTAGGTTTTATCCCGGGTACCAAGGAAAAGAGTTCCAAGGCCCCCTAGCCGGATGTTCATGCAAAAATAAAACTAGTCACACCACTCACACACCCAATATGAAATTACCTTTTCACAGATTCAACCAGTTTAAAACAATCCTTTAATAAAACCATAGTATCACTGATCACAATCTTCCAATTTATCCGGTTGATTCTTAATTTTCCCATCATTCCTTCATCAGAGTATCTATGGCATCATTGGCAACTAGGACGCTCACCACCTGTCCACTCAGGGGCCGTTTCCTAGTTCCTAGCCCATAATACTCGGCAATATAATCACTTATCAAGATAAACTCTCGTTGAGGATCAGCAAGATCAACCAACAGATCCATATAAAGAGCCATGGACTCATCCATTGAAGACCAGCAAGGTCAATCAACCAGATCCATGCCCGATTTCAGAAAACAACTCTTACTCCTTGTTCCAATATCTTCCTCGACGCACGCGTGGGTATCGTGGGGCGACCCAGAGCCCGAGCACCGTATGGTCAGCACCCTCTAGGATCCTTCGCAGGTGACCTAGCGCTTCACTCATAGCCTAGTCTCTTAACTCAAAAATGCATGACTCATGTTTGAGCATGATGTGGGCTCTGTACATCCCACAAGGACACAATCGAATGACCCGGTGGCTTAGTTGAAGCGGGATCTGGAGGCACTCAAAGTGAGCTAGAAAACTCTGAGTGAGGAAAGTACCCTGCTCCAACTCAAAAGGGAGATTGAAGAATTGAAGACTCAGTAAGAAGCCAAGAAGGGCCTGTAGTGTGATATATACCAAGTCACTTGGAAACACCGTCCAAGAATTCCCAAAAAGAAGGTATTGCTCCTTTTGTGAAAAAGGAGGACATGTTGACAAAGATTGCTACTACCTCAAGGGGTTTGGTCAACTCCCGTCAACTTCATCAGCAAATTGCTCATTCTACCTTGACGGCCCCCAACCTTGCCCATTATGCTATAGCTACCATGGCTATTCCATAAACCTTCCACGCTGCTACACCTCCTCCTTGCCAACCCACTCCTTAAGTGACCTACCTTCCACCACTCATCCCTAATCCTCTTACACTAGCCACCATGGTAGCAGCAGCCTACATGAACCTTCCTACTCGCCCTCCCTAAAGCCGCTGCCCCCCCTTCTTGAAGGTGCTTCACCCTACAAGCATTGTCCTAAATCCAAAGAGCATTATACGTGGGATTTCCCCCCTAGCAAAGGGCATCCACTTCCTTCGACTTCGCATTTCTAGCCCTAACCACCCACTTAGTCTCGATCGGACATCCTCCATCCACTTGCCCCCCTCCCTCTCCCACCCTTGCTGTGTACCGTCATACCCACAACACCCACTCATGAGGATCCACCATCTGGCCATCATGGTCACCTGATCACAAAGGAAGGCTATGCCTAAAGTGAAGCATGGGGATGAACCCTATGATAACACTCTTCCATTCCCCCGCATTATCATAGATCGGTCCTTTTTGTTGCAAGCCTTCAAGGACCTCCACAACCAACCCTTCGTGTCGAACAAACCACACAACCAACCCTTCGTGTCGAACAAACCACCTACCCCCTCCCTCCCACATTCCAAAGCACAGCTTACAACCAACCCTCTATGTCGAAAAAACCACCTATCCCCTCCCTCCCACATTTCAAAGCATAGCTTACACCTTTCTTCGTGGACGATCAAAATGCTCTTCCAAGAATTCGACTTTGAGATCCTCCTTCGACTGGACAAACAACACGTCATGGTGGCAGACCACCTCTCCTGCATCAACACTAGGGAACTTGTAAACAGGTATTGATGATTACCTTCCTGATATTTTCCTTTTCAAAGTTGATGCTACCCTGGACTGGTATGGCGATGTCCTTGCTTTTCTTTCCACAAGACACTTTCTAGTAGTAGGTGCTAGCCCCAAGGCAAGGCACCGGCTTTTGGTGAAGAGCCAACCCTTCCAAATCATAGCTTGCCAACTCTACCAGGCTGGTCATGAGATGGTGTTTTACATAGGTGTGTCAGTCCTCATTCATGAAATGCCTCACCTGTTGAAGATGCCCACTATCTTGGCCACATCTTGGGCACCATTTTGTTCCAGCATGGCTTGTGTGTGGTGGCCAACAATGTTCAAAGATTCCATTCAATTTGCCAAATCTTGTGATACTTGCCAACGGTGCGGGACCCAAACCCACTCGCAAAATCACCGACCAATCCAGATCTCCCTTGCTTGGTCCCCATTCGAGAAATGGGGTCTTTATTTTGTGGGGACCATCAACCCTGTGGCACACCCAAGCCGGTGCAGATACACTCTCATCTTGCCACCGATTACGCAACCAAGTGGGCAGAAACCCAAGCCACCAAGGATTGCACGACCAGCACGGTGGCTCGGTTCTTATAAGAGCACATCCTTGTTCACTGTGGTTGCACCTTGGAAGTCACCAGTGATAGAGGCTCCCACTTTGTCAATGAAGTCATCACCACCTTATTGATAAGCTATAAGATCTTCCACCACAAGTCATGTGCTTATTACCCCCAGGGGCTAATGGGCAGGAAGAAAGCACCAACAAAGTGCTTTGTCACTTACTCCGCAAAATGTGCCATCAACACCCCAATCAATGGTCGGAGGCACTCCTTGGCACCTTGTGGGCTTACCGAACTGCCTTCAAAGCCACAACAGTCCCTGTTATGGATTATGAAAATATATTTGTGGTATATTTTCTTTGATATTTATTTTTTTATTATTTTCCACATGGTCACTGACTTACCGCCAGCAGCCAGCAGCAGCAGCAGGTATTGGTTGCACCATGTTAGGTAGATAGTCACTGGATATAATCTTGTGCATGTGTTTTTGATAGCGGATCAGTGGTGTCAAGGCTAGTGCAGGCAGCATAATGATGGTTACACATTTTTGGTGTGCATATTAGACGCACATTTTGGCATCACTATGTTCATGGTGATACACATTTTTGGTGACATTATATTTATGCGACATTTTATGTAGTGGCTTGGTGGCCATCATTATCTTGTACATAAAATGGTGGCACACATATTTATTATGCACATTTGTTATAGAGACATATTTATTCAATGGTTTGTTTACCCTTAGTAGATGGCCCATATTAATTCATGCATGACACTTTGTTGAAGTCAAGGCTCAACGATGGTTCACATTACTTCAAGCATGACACTTTCCCAAAGTTTAGGGGCAAGGCCCAAAATGGAGTGTAAAAGTCATTTTTGGCTCACAAAACAATATATCTAAATACACTTGCTTGAAAGCGTGCTCCATCAAGCAAGTGGGGAGAGATTGTACCCAATGTGTGTGTTGTGAATCTTCTCTTCTTTCATGTTCATGCAAGTTTATTTCTCAATAAACTATGGTGTTTTGAGAGAGGAAGAGTAAGCTTTGTTCATTATTTTATTGCATTTGTGCATGTGGACCACAACCCTCCTGCAAAAGTGATACCAGAGAGCAAGGCTCACATCTAGAAGTGCAGCAACAACTAGTCCTTTGGTAATCGTGTCACCCGTCGGGCAAGAAAAACTAGTCCTCTAGAAGTGTTCCACACCCATTGCGCGAAGAAGCATCCTAGAGACACACTGCACAAACGTGATGGGCTGGTGTCAGCCACCCAACTTGAAGAATCGAGCACACCCGACGGTAGCTAGGTACATCCTAGCATAGGCCCACAAAGGGCCCAAGGCCCAAGGCCATGTAAAGGATCAAGGTAATTAGTAGGAGCAATTGAGTAAAGCCCACAAGCTCTCTCTCTTCTCTTTTACCTCTTGGATACATGCAAATGAAACCAATACACTATATATACCCCTCTTCCAACTCTCCATGTTTTGGCTTATGGGATTTGTCCTTTTCCTTCTCCTCATTCACCCTCCCACTTTTTCATAAACCTACCTCCCCTCAAAATTTATTCCCAAATTATACTATTTTGCTTCTAAAATCCACATTATTGCACCTCCGAATTCACCTCTGTAAATTTCCCCCTCTTCACCTCATCAACCCTGTCGTTTTGAGCTACTACACCCCTATGTTATTTTAAATAGCAATAAAAAAATTCATTGTTAATTCATGTGCAAAGTGATTTGTAAGCTTCATAAGCAATGTGCTTGTGAATGACGGCCTCTCCCCCATCAACAATTTCCCTCTCAAATCAACCCTCTTGCTTCATCAACATCGCCTTCAAATCTTTATTTTTGCAGTGTAAAGCAACAAATTGAAGTAGATTGGTCGTGGAAGTATTGTGGAAGTATTACCTCTTGTCCTTGATCTATTCAAAGCAAGGTGATCCTCTTCCCACATTCAACACTCGTCGGCATCTCTTTTCTCAACCCAATCCCGATTTGCATTGTGCAAATGAGGTAACTAATTTTCCAAATTCAAAATGAATTCTTCTTCAAGTGATGATTTGCATATGGACAATGCTCATGGCTTCAACAATTCTCGACTTCTTGAGCCCATACTCGATCAAAGACTTTTTTTGATCCAAGCTCAACTCTAAGAAAAGCAATAATGCCCCATGTACACAGAATCCTTATTGGAGCATGAGAGGCATGGATGGGCTAATAATTCTCTAGAAGATGATCGTCTCACCAAGATTCTTAAAGCAATTTTTGAAGCCCAAAGCACATGCAAGGAATCAAAGATAAGTCATAGCTCTTTCACTTTTACAAAATGTGATGGTAGAAAGGATGGCCGCATTGTTCTTTTATGGTTAGGTCAATTCGATGATCACTTTGCTGATGAAAACTTCTCCGAAAGAGACAAAATTAAATGTGCCACTAATCACCTGGTTGTTGATAAAGCATCTCTATGGTGGAATGTACTCCACAATGCTGCTGACAAGCCAACCACTTGGCTTCAGTTCTAAGACAAATTCAACCACTGTATATACCCCTCTTGCCACTCTCCATGTTTTGGTTTATGGGATTTGTCTTTTTCCTTCTCCCCTCTCCTCATTCACCCTCTCACGTTTTCATAAACCCGCCTCCCCTCAAAAGTTATCCCCAAATTATACTATTTTGGTTCTAAAATCCACATTGCACCTCCAAATTCACCTCTGTAAATTCCCCCCTCTTCACCTCATCAACCCTATCATTTTGAGCTACTACACCTCTATGTTATTTTAAATAGGAATTAAAAAAAATCATTGTTAATTCATGTGCAAAGTGATTTGTAAGCTTCATAAGCAATGTGCTTGTGAATGACGGCCTCTGCAAATGTCGAGAAAAATACCTTCAATATCTTGTCCATTTCCATAAATAAATGAAAATGATCTCCTTGCCACATTCATCCTAAGCAATATACCTATGATATCAAATACGATACTACACTTCACTAATCATTTACATAAGATTTTGAGGTTAGTCTCTCTCTCTCTCTCTCTCTCTCTCTCTCTCTCTCTCTCTCTCTATATATATATATATATATATATATATATATATATATATATATATATATATATATGGACGTTAAGTATTTTGAACCGAGCAAGAAAGATTACTAATATCATTGTAAATGAAAGCAAGCCAAAAGCAAAACATTTTCTTATCCAAATGTAATAAAAACAAATATGAACTCACCATGCCCCTACAACCATCTTAAGAATTTGAATCACCCCTTGAGCAATAGATGGGCACTCCATACTTATGGATCTGCATGGTCGCTTTACCTCAATGTCAACCATTTAATCCACATAATGTAAGTAGATTTATATATATCAATACTTATGGATCTGCAGATCCATACCTATGGATCTGCATGGTCGCTTTACCTCAATGTCAACCATTTAATCCACATAATGTAAGTAGATTTATATATATCAATTCAATATTACTGGCAATGGTAGCGCCAATGTGGAAGATAAATTGAAGGAATTTTACCATCCGACTCTTATTTAACTTCATGTCTTCGCATCACAATAAAATAATTGTCATTCTAAAAGAAACATCAATCAACTTGAAAGCATGCACACTTATTGAAAGAGAACATAGATTTCACATGTCACATCTTTGTAAATATTCTCCTTTTAAATGCTTACTTGAGTGATACAGAGATATCTATGAATGTAGTCTCTGGCGTTTGTAGGTTGTTGTATAGCTCGTTCTCTGCCTTTTCATTAGGACATTTTGGAGGTCATTTAGAGGGCCTTTTAGAAGAGAGAAAATAGAAGCCCACTACTCACAAGAGGCCAACGTAACATTGGAAAATAGCCAAATGAATATAAAAATCTATTAAAAAAGTTTAGTTTATTCAAAAATCGTCGTTTTCATCTTAAAAGTAGTACCTTTTTGAAGAAAATGACTGCCAATGGCAGTAAAGAGGCCTGACAAAGTACAAAGAAGGAGGGAAAAATATTATAGAGGAGGGAAAAATTTGAATGCTTCTTCACATTTGCTCTCCTTATTAGCCTATTCTTCTCTTTGTTTTCAGAAATGCTCTCCCACTCTTTGACCCAAGTGCGAACAAGAAGGAGAAAGATTTCAGCCTATTCTTTTTCTTCTCTCTTTTTTTTCGAAATGGAACCTAGAAGGAGAAAGATTTCAGAATAAAGACTTCAAGAAGGTAGAGCTTGGAAAAATAAATTTCAGGAGGTTCTTGTGTAGCTTATTCCTTCTTATGTTTGTATTCTCTCATTCAAGTGTTCAATGTTTTTTGTGCACAAATGTGCATCCCTCCTCCTATGAAGAGTGGCAAGTAATTGAGTGCAATATCAGGGGAGAAGTGCAAGAACTCGCGGAGCCAAGTATTCTTCTAATTGACCACTTCTACACTCTGTTGGTCATTGGAAGGGAGTATAGCCACATAGGTATTCTTTCTTATGACCACTTCTACTCTCTGAGGTATACCCACACAAGTAGTGACAATTGTCTTCTTGTACATGCCAATAACAATTTTTGTGGAGCTATTCAATGTTTTTTAGGTGGAAAGTGCAAAGTAAAGATTTCTTTGAAAAAATTAAGAGGGTACTTTCTTAAACCACTTGATGAGAGCTGGGATGACGGAAAGTACATGCAGGAAGTATATATCATTGCATAGCAACAAAGATATTTTTATTTTGTTATATATGGTATAAATGTCATTTTGGAGCACACATTTTGCTGATAGGAATTTCACTCTTTATCTATAATAACCTTGTTCCAAAATTAATCCCTCTCTAACTATAATAACCTTGTTGCACAACAGGCACTTATTGGAACAAATTTATTATGTACTCTCGTTTTGTACTCCCTTATATTT